>NC_088873.1:19328261-19361223 GCF_032884065.1 Artemia franciscana | reverse complement strand
TCGTACTCCTTTTCAATTCAGGAAACACTCGGGAAGTGAGGTTAGGTTAATTATTATAGCTTGTACCAAAATATGATGAAAATAAAATACCGTAGTATTTTTATAATAATATAATTTTTATAATAATATAATTTGGGCTAAAAAATTGCACATTAAGTGGTAGGGGATAAAGTAACCTAACCAAACCTAAACTTGCTAAGCCTATCCTTACCCCTTCCATTGTGCGAATGTAAAGCCAAAGCTATTCAAGTTTATTGCATTCTGTCATTCGTTATTTGTCTTTGTGGCTATGAAACGGGCTTTCATAGATCGTAAATTTAGCAAATTTCTTCATTGTGTTCTGAAGAATAAAGAAATACTATAAAATTTTTCAATATCTGTGGAATTCTACCAACTAAAACTTTATTGAAAATATAAATTGACCAGGATATTCTCTTAGAATCAAACAATTCCATGGACAGTCTGCAGAAAAAAAAGACCAATAAATAAATCTCTCAATGGTCTTTCACCGGCTGCGACATCGACACCATTATGTCCGTTTATATATTTTTAACTCTAAGAACTGTAGCAAGCTCAGTTTTCAGTAAAGCCTTAGTTGTTAAATTATAATGAGCAAGTTAACGACAAGAGTTAGCTTTGTAAATATATCTTGTATAGTCTGTGAAACAATAATTATTTTCCGTTTTAAAATTAAACTTTTGTCTTTTGGTCTACTTTACATAGAAGACTTTGTTTTATTAAGTTGATGAAACAAAATAAGTCAACTTGATTTTTTGATAAAAGTGATATTAAAGATCAAGTTTTACTTTCTACCTTCCATAAACTTTCTCATAAGACATGCGTATTTTTGTCACATATCGAAAGTGTCTGAGGGGTATATTAACACCGGTATCTTTGAGAATTTGATCTTGACAATGTCAGCCATTTTCATGGAAAACTAAAATAAATCAGAATTTTTTTTATTTAGCAGATTTTTTTTTTCGAGACTCATTTTTCAGTTTTGTTTACTAAGGGGCTGGGAGGGAAGCATACAGGGGGGGGGGAGTGTATACCTACAGTTAAGGATTTTTGACCATGGATATTAGACCCTTATTATGCTTTCCAGTCTTTTTCACTCCAGAAGGTAATGCATGACACTAATGGAGCTATCAAGACGAACTCATTAGAGGCAGCTAGGAGCAGTAGATTTTAAATGAGCCATTAAACATCTCTCCGTGATCCTTGCGATACTGCACTAAAATGAAGTTGCTTGATCAATAGCCTAGGTAGTCATTGCAGCACTCAGTCTGTACCAACTGAAAATTTATGCATAAAGACGTAACTCAATACGATGTTCATGTCATAACGTAAAGCTTGATAAATGCATGCTATAGAGCTGTTTTCAAGATTATTGGGGTAGGAGGTTGGTCTAAACCTCCTGTTTATTATTATAGATCATATAAAAATTGTTTGGCTGTTTTAGACTTTTAATTTCTGGCTGTTTAGACTGCTTGTTTCTGCCATTTTTTGTTCATTCGTTCTTTCCAGTCCTTTTGATTGTTATCAAATGTCTTTTCCAGGCAACGATTTTTTTTTGTCGGTATTTCGAAAAATTAGAGTCCGCTGCATTGACTGCTGATAGGTCTCACTAAAATGCAAATGACAAGATAGGACATAGAAGGTTTACGGTTATAGGGAGGGGGGGGGGGGGGGCTAAAGCTAAGTTCCAGTTTGTAATAATTTTCCAAACTTATGTTTTTGAAGATATAAATGATACCTTTTTAATTGCGTCCCGATGCCATTTCTGTGGGGTTTCAAGCTCTTTTTGGATATTTTATGAATTGGTTTTCGTGACAAAATTTTACTGTTAAGATTAATCGGAATAACGGTTTCTGTTCCTGAATCAGATTCACAAGGTAAATTTTCAGAATTCAGAGAAAGAACAGTTTTTATATATCTTTTCCATCAAGTTTTTATTTGACAAGACATACTAGCAAGAAAAACAAGATCCAAGAGCTCATATGGCACTTGTGATGAGGTCGGAACTTTCAATTAAACTCGGTACTAGAGTTATCGCTTTTATCTACCTAGTACGCCAAGAAGCATCGAACACATCAAAGCACCAGAAATCCCTGCAACTCCCCTAAAGATATCGGATCCGGTCCGCTTATGTCAATCACGTATCTATAACTTGTGTTTATTCTCAAACTCGCCAAAGCACTAGAAATGTCCACAACTCCCTCGAAGAGAACGGATCCTGTCTGTGTATGTAAATCCCGTATCTGGAACTTGTTCGTATTCTACCCATCAAATTTCATCCCGATCTCTCCACTCTAAGCATTTTCCAAGATTTCCGGTTTCCAAAATATTTCGTTTCTCCCCTCCACCTCCCTACGCCCCCGGATTCAAATTGAAAATGGAGCTTCTGAGATGTGAGATCTTTCTATTTATCAAGTTTCATTAATGTTTGATCACCCTTTCATAAGAAACACGTGCCTCAATTTTCGCTATTTCCCTGCACGTCAGCCCCCCCCCCAATGGTCAAATATGGGAAACGACTGTTATCAAGCCAGTTTTTGCAGGTCCTTGACGCACCTATCAATTTGCATCGTCCTAGCACGTCCAGAAGCACTGAACTCGCCAAAGCAATGAAAATCTCCCCCCGCCCAACTCCCCCAAATAGAGTAGATCTGGTTCTGTTATGTTAATCAAATATTTATGACTTGTTTTGATTATATCCCCAAGATAAAATCTGATACTTAGTAAGACCTCGTGTCTCATATGGCCTACTAAATATCAGATTTCAATAAGATCCGATCACCCCTTCGTAATTTAAAAATACCTTATTTGTTCTAACTTTTCCGAAGAACCAAATTAAGCCTCCTCCCCAACTCCCTCAAAGAGAGCGATCCTGATCTGGTTGTGTCAATCACTTATCTAGGACTTGTGATTTTTCTTCCCACCAAGTTTCATTTCGGCCTCTCCACTCTAAGCGTTGTCCAAGATTTCCGGTTTCGCCCTCCAACTCCCCCAATTTCTTAGGATCCTGTCAGGATTTATAATAAGGGTTCTGAGACACAAGGTTTTTCTAAATATCATATTTCATTAACATCTGATGACCCGTTGGTAAGTTGAAAATGCCTCATGTTTTCTAATTTTTTCGAATTAGCCCCCAACTTCCGCAAAGAGAATGGATCCGGTCCAACTATTTCAATCAAGTATTTATGGCTTGTGCTCATTTTCCCACCAAGTTTCATCCCGATCCCTTTACTCTAAGAATTTTACAAGATTTCCGGTCCCCCCCAACTCCCCCAGTCTCACCGAATCCGGTCAAGATTTAAAAAAAGAGCTTTGAGACACGAGGTCCTTCCAAATGTCTAATTTCATTAAGTTCTGATCACCCGTTCGTCAGTTACAATACCTCATTATTTCTCATTTTTCCGAATTAACAGTCCCTCCACTCCCCCTAGATAGTCGAATCGAGGAAGCGACTATTTCTAATTTAATCTTGCCCAGTTTCTGATATGCCTGCGAAATTTCACCGTCTTAGCTTATCTGGAAGTAACCGAACCATCAAAACTGGGATCGATAAACCAACAGACAGACCGACAGACCGATGGACAGAAACTGCGATCGCTATATGTCACTTGGTAAATATCAAGTGCCATAATGAGTGGTTTTCTTATACTATTAGAAGTCAATCGTGGAGCTGGCAGTAGTAATGATACAAAGGGAAGATTACCAAACATGGCAGTAGAGATTAAAAGAGGATGTAAACTAAGCCTTGAATGGGATGAGATTATATGTTATATCATTGAGCAAATCCAAATTGGAGGAGCAGTTGTGTTTTTAGCAAATATTCATATGATGTATATACATAGATAACAAGCTACTTTGAATGCAATTGTGAAATATATTGAGGATAATAAGTTGAAAAAATATTTGAAAAATGAATTACATATTGTTGTAATTATGACATAAGAACGTTTCCGAATAGAAAATGTTTTTCTTGTTAGATATTTTTGAAGGTTACCACTCCTTTCTCTCCAGGGAAATTATCTAAGTAGAAAGAATCATTGGATTTGTTAGTTTGTCTCTAGTCAGCTGTGAGAATGTTAGGATTAAAAAAAACAGACAGATTTATGAAAAGTAAAATTATAACATAAAAACATAGAAACATAAAATCTTGCGGAATCTTGTGATTTTGGAAAAAGTCTGAGTCTATTTGATCATTTTCAAAAGATATCTACGTAAAAAGATATATTTTCTGAAAGAATTTTAATCTGACCCTGAGGCCTGAAACCCGAGACCATTGTTCAACGGATTAAGATAAATAATCAATGATTAACCAAGAGTTTGGTTCAATAATGTTGAACATATCATGTCCTAGTGTGAATTTTGTTTCTGGTAGATCTTTTAAGATCTACCAGATAGTAAAAAGATAGTAAATCTTTTTAGATTTTCCGAAGGCATTTGGTTACGATTTGGATTTTTTTTTTTGTTAAAAGCGTTGTTTTGCCCGACATTAATGAACCACAAAAATCATCTGAATGGTGTTTTGAATTGATCCATATTGGTGTCATCTTCAACAGCTGGAATATAACTAACTGTAAACTGTAGTTGTCTAATCAATAGATAATAACAATTTCCCTATCAGTCCTACTACTACGATGTTCAAGAACAAAAACAAATTTTAGATAATTCCTGTTTTTATTCATTATACAATAAATGCATAGCGTTTTTAATCAACACAAAAAATATCACAGTTTAAAAAGTGCAAATTTTCTTTAATTTTTCCAATAAATCCACAATATTTTTAGTCATTACAAAAAAAACATATAAAAGTTTAAAACACAAATTTTTTATTTTAAAATACATATACAAAATTTTTGACCAAGACAAAAAAGGATCTACTACTGCTACTAATAATAATAATTACTGCAGCACCAAGCCGCCTGAGGCCAACACAGCTACGCACGCTCCTCCTCCAACCTAACCTATTCAAGACCTCCCTCTTTACACCCTCCCGGAAGTTTCCATTTCCTTTAAATCTTTATTTATGACATCCTCCCAATCAAACAGTTCGTGGTAACGAACTGTAGTAAGGAGCGACCCGGCTCAATAGTAACCAAAACTCTAAAAAATGGAATTTTGATACCAATAGCTATATCAAGAGAATCGCATTTTAATGCTGGTTTAAAACATATAAGTTTCATCAAGTTTAGTCTTACCCATCAAAAGTTACGAGCCTGAGAAAATTTGCGTTATTTTAGAAAATAGGGGGAAACACCCCCTAAAAGTCATAGAATCTTAACGAAAATCACACCATCAGATTCAGCGTATCAGAGAACCCTATTGTAGTAGTTTCGAGCTCCTATCTACAAAAATGTGGAATTTTGTATTTTTTGCCAGAAGGCAGATCACGGATGCGTGTTTATTTGTTTTTTTGTTTTGTTTTGTTTTTTTTTTTTTCCCCAGGGGTGATCGTATCGACCCAGTTGTCCTAGAATGTTGCAAGAGGGCTCATTCTAACGGAAATGAAAAGTTCTAGTGCCCTTTTTAAGTGACCAAAAAAATTGGAGGGCACCTAGGCCCCCTCCCACGCTAATTATTTTCCCAAAGTCAACGGATCAAAATTCTGAGATAGCCATTTTATTCAGCGTAGTCGAAAAACCTTATAACTATGTCTTTGGGGACGACTTACTCCCCCACAGTCCCCGTGGGAGGGGCAACAAGTTACAAACTTTGACCTGTGCTTACATATAGTAATGGTTATTGGGAAGTATACAGGCGTTTTCAGGAGGATTTTTTTGGTTGGGGGGAGGGGTTGAGAAGAGGGGGATATGCTGGGGGAACTTTCCATCGAGAATTTGTCATGGGAGAAGAAAACTTCCATGAAGGGAGAGCAGGATTTACTAGCATTATTTAAAAAAAAAATTAAAAAATAAATGTGAAAAAGCTTTTTCAGCTGGAAGTAAGGAACAGCAATAAAACAAACAGAAATTATTACCCATATAAGGGGCTCACCTCCTTATGATACCTAGCTCTTTACGCTAAAGTGTTTTTAGTAATTTCAACTATTTATTCTACGGCTTTTGTGATTCAGGGGTCATTCTTAATGAATTGGGATAAAATTTAAGCTTTAGTGTAAAGAGCGAGGTACTGACGATGGGGCGAATCCCCTCATATATGTAATAAAAAATGAGAATACAAAAGTTCTTTACGTAAGCTAATTTAGAAGTTACGTAAATCTTTTACCAATGAAAAGATTCGTAAAAAATTAAAAGTACTAGTTGCCTTTTTAATTAACCAAAAAATTGGAGGGCAACTAGGCTTCGCCCCCGCTCTTTTTTTTCTCAAAATCATTCGATCAAAATTATGAGAAATCCATTTAGCCCCCCCCCCCCCCCAAAAAAAATATGCAAATTTCGTTTTGATTATTCCTCTGCGGAGAGCCAAAATCAAAACATGCATTGATTCAAAAACGTTCAGAAATTAAATAAAAAAAACGAGTTTTTTTAACTGAAAGTAAGGAGCGACATTAAAACTTAAAACGCACAGAAATTACTTCGTATATGAAAGAGGCTGCTTCCTCAACAACGCCCCGCTCTTTACGCTAAAGTTTTTTACTGTTTTAAAAAGAAGAATTGAGAGAAAGAGTCAAACTTTAGCGTAAAGAGCGGGGCGTTGATGAGGAAGCAGCCTCTTTCATATACGAAGTAATTTCTGTGCGTTTTAAGTTTTAATGTCGCTCCTTACTTTCAGTTAAAAAAACTCGTTTTTTTTATTTAATCCAGACAAGGACGACCTGCTTTCCGTGTAGCCCCAGACGGTGGGTCAAAAACGACATTCTTCGGCAATCTATCATCCTTTATCCGCAGATGTCACAGCTTAAAAAACCCATTTTTAGTTATACAATAAATTCACAACATTTTTAATCAATACAAAAAATATCATAGCTGAAAATACACTTAGGAAAGCGCCCCTGGATCATTCCATCCTCTAGAAGGGCGCAGAGGTGGCTGGAGGTGGCCAATCGTTGGCTGGATCCTCCGTCCCGGACTAGTTGCGGACATGGCGCAAAACAATTGAAAAACACATTGAAATTATAATAACAATAGATTTTCCTTGCGTACACATAAAAAATCTCTTCCCTCCTCCCATCTACTACTATTGAATTTAAAGGAAATTCTCCAGATCAAGATGCCGTGTATATTGTACACAACCACATGGATCTGAAATCCGGTAGGGCCCATGGGGTGTTAGCCTCATACCACCTTCACAGTCATAGACTTTTTCCATTATAACAAGAATGGTTTTGTTTTTCCTCTCTAACTGTGAAGTTTTTAAATTTTAAAGAACGGATTACCATGACTTTCACTCTTGGAACTAAATTATTTTCCACACAGTTTTTATAAACACTCATATCGAAATTTCCTTTAACATAGTGTCTAGGCACCTTCTTGCATACTTTTTTGATATTCTCATTGTGAGTTAGAACACAGTACGCTTTATAACCTGGAAGCACACCATGACATATCAAGTCCTTACCCGTTTCGGGTTTTAGCAATAATAGTTGATTTGGGGCCTGGCGCTTCACTGGCTTCGGATAAATGGACTCGTCCCAATTGGTAAAGTCTATTCGAGAGCTAATGTGCTTACCATTTTCTTTACCCTTTAATAAATCGTCAGTTTTAGTTTTTAACACTAGTGACTCAGCGTCCCCTTAATACACTTGACTTTCCCACTCCCTCGGCCATCGGAGCTTATGCATATTGTATAAGAATGACAACACAAGTTTTCGGAAATTTCTGAAATTGCGCTACCTGCAGCAATATTTTTATTTAGAATGACATTTCATTTTTTTTATATGCAAAAGGACCATATTGGAATGATATTAAAATCGTCTTTATTCTGTACTTGAATCAACTGACTTAGGGATTTGGGGAAACAACAATATGAATCTAAAAGACGGATTCTATTCAAGTATGTTTTAATATTATTCATTATTTTCTTTAGCAGACCTAACACTCGAGCTTTTCAGATGATGTACCAGAAATTGATACTCAGGTATGATTTTACATAATGATATTACAGAGGACTATGTATATAAGACCATGATATTATAAAAAAAGAACCATCTACCCAAGCGCCATATACAACTTCACCTCTCTGCAAACATACCAACGCTGGTAGAATAAATTTCAATTCATAATTGGAATTGTGTATATAAGCAGGTAGAAAGTACTGTTTAGATTACATTATTGGTGGGCCAGTCCGCGAAAGTTGCTATCCCCCGATAAAACTTAATTGCATCGGGTTATTATTATCCTGAACTGATTCTCTTCACCTCTACCCTCATTAAATTTACACTTAATAACTAAACACAGTTTTCTGATTTTTAATGACCAACTCGACTTCTGGTGATACGAGTCATTGGATAATTTACATTGTGCAACCGTAAAATTTTATCGATTATGAGCAAGCGTTTGATTCTTCTGATAGAAGAGTTTTAACAAAGATCTTATTCTTATATGGTATTAAGTAAAAAAAAAAGTTTTTTAAATGAAAGTAAGGAGCAACATTAAAACTTAAAACGAACCGAAATTACTCCGTATATGAAAGGGGCTTTTCCTCCTCAACGCCCCACTCTTTACGCTAAAGTTTGACTCTTTCTCTTAACTCTATTTTTAAAACAGTAAGAAACTTTAGCATAAAGAGTGGAGCGTTGAGGAGGAAGAGCCCCTTTCATATATGGAGTAATTTCTGTTCGTTTTACGTTTTAATGTTGCTCCTTACTTTCATTTAAAAAACTTGGTTTTTTTATTTTATTTCTGGACGTTTTTGAATTAATGCATGTTTTGATCTTGGCTCTCCGCACATAAGTAATTAAAAGGAAATTTGCATATCAATTAATTGCAATTAATTGGAAGATTTTGACAAAAAAGGAGCGAGGGAGGAGGTCCAGTTGCCCTCCAAGTTTTTTATTACTTAAAAAAGCAACTAGAACTTTTAATTTTTACAAATGTTTTCATTGGTAAAAAATACACGCAACTTACGAATTAACATACTTAACAAACTTCTATATTCATATGTTTTTATTGCGTATATGAGGGGGTTCAACACTCGTCGATACCTCGCTCTTTACACTAAAGCTTATATTTTGTCCCAATTCCTTAAGAATGACCTCTGAAACACAAAGGCCATAGAATAAATAGTTGAAGTTTATAAAAATACTTTAGCGTAAAGAGTGGGGTATAACGAGGAGGTAAACCCCTCATATGCCTAATATTTTTTGTTCCTTTTAAGTTTTAATGCTGCTCCTTACTTTCATAGAAAAAAGTTTTCATATTTATTTTTTCATTGTTTTTTCAAATAATACTAGAAAATCCTGCGCCCTCTTCTTTGAAATTCTCTTCCTTCATGAGAAGTTTCTTCATGGAAATATACTCTCACGTAACCCCCCCCCCCCTCAACTCTCCCCACTAAGCCAAAAAAATCCCACTGAAAACGTCTGTACACTTCCCAGTAACCATTACTATGCAGCCCCTCCCACGGGGACTGCGGGGAGGTAAGTCGTCCCTAAAGACATAGTCATTAGGTTTGTCGACTATGGTGAATAAAATGGCTATCTCGGAACTGTGATCCGGTAACTTTTGGGAAAAATGAGCACGAGAGGGGGCCTAGGTGCCCTCCAGTTTCTTCGGTCACTTAAAAAAGGCACTAAAACTTTTAATTTTTGTTAGAATGAGCCCTCTCGCGACATTCTAGGACCATTCAATCGATACAATCACCCCTGCGGAAAAAACAGCAAAATAAAACAAATAAAACTAGACCTACGTTGTCTGAGCAACGTGAAGTGTTGCGGCAACCTTTGTCCGGCTTCGCTGAATAAAGTGTTGCGAGAGCAACACTTTGGTTTTGCTTCTTTGCTATCGGTTAAACGCTGAAGTTGTCACCCTATCGAAGCTTTTAAAACGTTATGTTCAAAGAAGAACACGATCAGTAATCACATGACCAAAGACTATTCCTCAGTGTTGAAAAACAACAATAACAAAAGAATATCGGAAGAAGGGACTAAATTGACTTTGCAGCCAGTTGAACTTAATCCTTTTCAATTGTAGACATCGTAACGGATCAAAAATTGGAACAATATCTTATATAATATAGTTGGTATTATAAAGCTATCCGTAACTTTTCAGGATCAAAATACCATAGATGACACTCTATTAATTATTACGAAACTGCCTCGTTGTTTTACGTTATCGTTTTTACCCGTTGCGTAAACACTTAATTCTAGGTTACAGTGAGTATGGGTAGGCTACACCAACTAGCAAAAGTTACAAACACTTCTTCACTAAAGATGATTGTAGCCTAACAGACGACTATTACTTACAAGTCCCTTACATGTCTTGCCACTGGAACCAACTCGGTCTTACCATCAAATACACTGGAAACAAATAATAAGTACGCCGAATAGCAAAATTTGCAAACCCCTCACTGCCGAAGATGAGTATGAGCAAACAGCCGACCTTTCCTTACAAGTCCCCTACATGTCTCACAATTCGTATCGGCTTATTGTTGGTTTCAGTGTGTACCCTACTACTGAAGTTGTCAACCCCTTAAAACTTTCAAACTAGTATAGGAATTTGTGTACCAAAAAATGGATGACATATACTTTGATTAGCTCATCAAGAGATATCGATTGCCGTTGAAAAAAACAATCTATCTGTGTTAGTTCAAAAGTTGATTTTTTTTTTGCCGTAGGCCAACTTTCTAACGTCACCACTTAGAAACGAGCAAAGGATAAGCTACAATGTCTTTAGAAATGACAGAGGTTTTAAAGTTTAAGAGGTGTATCTGATAACATTTCTCTACCTCAATCCCAAGTCCGAAAAAACAATTGACAAACCAATCCAAGAAAATTCGGACTTACTATATTTTAGTCATAATCTGATAGCCTCATAATGTAGATTTTAATCTACTAATCATTACAATTTTTAGAAAATATTAACAAATTTCTAGACTTTCATATTGAAGTTTTTTTTGTTCCTGATTTTGAATAATATTAAATTACATTTCCACAGTAGAAAGATTATATAACTGAAGATGATACCAGTTGCTTTATAATCAGTCTGTTATTTTTGAGTGCTGCTTAATGACTTTAAGTTAGAAAAGTGCTGCTGAATGACTTTTCAGTTACAAAAGTTTTTTTTGTAAATCCTTTCTGAGAATATAAGCAAACAGCTAAAAGTTTATAGGTATCATTAACAGTGAAAGATTATTAATAGGCCAATTAATTAGTCTTTTTTCAGGCTACTTAAAGATTTTTTGCTCCCAAAGCAAAATCTTGCTTTTTTACCATATTTTTTGTTTGTTTTCCATTCAGTATTAATTTTTCAAAACTTTTACAACTATTGTTAAATATTATGAGTTTGCTTATTTTAGATAGTCAAAAGATAAAGGATGTATAGGCTTTGATGAAATAATTGTTGTTCATTTCAGTTTAAGCTTGAGTCATTTCAAGACTTAGTCAAGTTTTAACTTTACCTTTTTTTTTGATCGCTGCTATTTTTTTCGAATACATGCAATAAACCTGATTAAAAAAAAAAAATGATCAATACGACGTTTAGTTAAAATATGATATCGAAAGTTTTTACCCTGCATTAGTTCCATAATATTTTCCTATGCAGCGTATGTTCACTCATTTAGCGTTTAGTACTAGGAAAATTTGAACCTATTTATGTCGATTACAGATAAGTTGCAGCTTAGCGTAGAGTAAAGGCCAATTTAAAACAAAAACGAATTATAGATATGCTCATTATTCTAAGCAAAAGTGATTCTTTATATCTTTGAATCAGTGCTGGGCAAGAGGAAAGAATAAATAAAAAAACTCAAATTTTTACAAAATTTTTCCAATTATTTTAGTGACTGCTGGGTCCTAGATGGCGTTAATTCAATTTTTTGTCTCGTTCAGAAAAGAACATGGTTCTTTCTTATCAGTTTTTTATAATTTTTCGCCTAAGTATTTTAGGTGTTGTGATTAAATTCGAGTATGTTTTGAAACACAGTGAAGATAACAGAGGGAAGAATTGCTGTTAAACATCTTACAGGAGTTGTAAGATAAAAAAAAACTGTATACAAGGGATAGGTGGAACGGTAAAAAATTAAAGTCCCTGATCAAGACTTCAGATCCATTTATAATTGTCCGCGATTATAATTGAATTCTAATTGGTAGTGTTGACATAGGTTTTGGAGGGGAAGTTTCTTAGAATCATCTTCCAGGAATAAAAAACATGAAATAAAGATTTGAACTTACTGATATGTAATGCCAATATAACGAAATTGTCTATTTTTGATAATTTTTTAAAAGTGAGTAACACCCCCTTTCCTAAAAACAGAACCATGGATATGCAAATAGTAGTTTTCTTGTAAAACTTTGGGGAAGCATTGTCTTGGGTAGAAGCTCATTTTTAGTGCACATCTAACCTTAGATTGACTTAAGCAATAGGCTGTTAGTGTCCTGAAGTTACTAAAATTAAGTTCTATTAAGAATTATTTTTATTATTTTACTAAAATCAAGTTTTTTCCTTGGTTTATTTTATTTAAAAGAAAAGAACTACAAGCTTTATCTGTATTTCAAGGAAATAAAATCCTTCAATTTTGATCCTTTAAAAAGGGATTATAATCGCTTGTACAGCTACATTTTGTACAATCACACCAATAGCCAAAAAACTGGGGGGGGGGGTGAGGAGCATTAATAAAAAAATGATAAATAGTGTAAGAAATGGTCAAAATTTAAATATAAGTAATTTGTGGATTTAGGGGGAGAGCGGATCCCCAACCCCTTCCCTTAGTGTGCATGTCTCTGCAACTAGATAAACTATTTTTTTTAAACAAACTGTTCCATCCTTTTCAAAAGAAAAAAAAGAATAATTACTAGGAACTAATGTTTTCAAACGGTCTGATTGACTTACTGATTAATGTCAAATGGCACGAAATATTTTTAGCAAGAAGGAGGAGAGAATGAAGATCTGAGCAAATACGTCTGTGATTTTCCAAGTGAAGAGGTTGGAGACAAAATAGAGGTTGAACGTTGTAATTTTACATTTTCGTCCTCACAATTTGGAACCCAGGCTCTACCATGGCTACTTGGTAAGTTTGTTTATTCATAGTGTAAATCATCGTTCCTGAGCCTCGGTAGTTGTAATCCCTTTCACAGAGGGTCCAATCAGTCAGAACAAGTTACATGGTAGCTTACGAAAGAACCTTTTATGTTCATGCAGCAACAGATTTCTATCAAAAAGATACCACCCCTTATATTTAGTGATTTTTATTTATTTTACGCTTGTTTGTTGTTCAAAGCAACTTCGCTGCAGAACAACTTCTTTCGTAGTGTTTGTGCTTTTTTTATTATTGTTTTGTTTGTTGTTTCTTTTTGTTGTGATCAGTAAATAAAAAAAATTCGAAAATATTAATATATTAATGAATATTAATAAAATATTAATATTAAATTTAATAAAATATTAAATTTAAAAATTCGAAAATATTATACTATTTTGTGTTCGTGAAACGAAGAAGACATGTTCCCCTAAAGGTAAATAAAAATCTGGTAATTTCTCAAAACAATAAAAATTATTTCTTTAGTCTACTAAATAGTAGAAAAAATATGAAAAACCAGTAAAATCAAGTAAAAAAATATTAGGAGGGGAGAGGAATTATGTTTCTTTTCGATTTTTCAAAATTTATGTGGGACAAAAATCTTGAAAGGAACAAGATCCCTCCAATATAAAACTGAACTTTCGCATTCAAAAGTAAACATCACATGTAACATTGGTTTTGCGTAGATTATAGAGCAGAATATTATCTTTTTGAAGCTTATGGTCAACAATTGCATCTGTTTTCTAGACTTTTATGAAATAAATCTTTAAAAGTCAATCTTGGGCTACCTAATTTTGATTAGAAAATAATAGCCTAATTCACAATTTTTATTGAATTTTCTGAAATTCTGTATGCACATAAAACTCAGACTCAGAAGTAGAATGAAAAAAGTAGAGCTATGATGTGACTCTGGGTGGGGAGGCAATGTGTTTTCCAGAATCATGTATTTGCAGATTTACCAGAAGGGGCAAGAGCCTGTGTTCTAGTTAGTTCCCTAGGGTGTCTAGGTACACCCCGTCCTTTGTAGAGGAAGGGGAATTGGAAATTCTTCCGGTTAAGACATCCAGCAGAAGGGATTGTCAGATGTCAGCCAAACTTGGTGGGAACCGTTAATTTTAGAAATGTATTTAAGAAGTATAACTCAACCCAGTCCAGCCTTTGTGAGGGGTAGATGAATCGGTTCGGGTCCGTAAATTTCTAAACATCTAAAAGCAAGAACAAGTGTCCAGGTAGCAATTTTGGGGATATATGGTCTCCAAAAATTACCTAAACATGTGTACTTTGGAGTCCCCTAACAGTTGACATGTTATATCAAACACTTTTAGATGGGGTTGGGGGGTGGAGGGTTTCTCAATTTTTATTTTCTGGTCACATATCAAAAGGGCTTTTTGGTTATCTGGTATGTTTCATCCTCTATGAGGAAGTACTGAGGATCAGTAGATTCATTTTAAATGTCTATCAGTCAGAAAAAGGGGATTGAATCTAAACTGAACCATAGAGAAATCATAATTAGGGGCCCTAGTTGGTGTATTCTCAACCCATTTTTTCCTTTTTGATGTGAAAAGGCTCATTAAGTCTTCTATTGTCTTCGCATCTGCTAGAATAGACTGCTAGATCTCAGCCAGAGCTAGTGGGAAACAAGAGTTGGTTGTACGTTTAAGGGGCTAGTTCTAGATCCAAATTACCCGGAGGGTTGGATCTATAAATTTTTATCACCATTGCATTTATCAGCAGCAGGTGTCCAAGCTTGACAAAAATAGTCGGAAAATAACAGCTAATATCCTACGAACACCTCATGAGCTTCGATATAGTAAATTATATAAAAAAAAACGGACAAAAATTATGCAATTTCTTTGAGATTTAAGTTTGTGTTCTAAGGCTGGTTAAATTGCCGAAGTAGTCACGCATGATAGCCGCATTTATTGACACTTTAATACATAAAAGGGATTTAGAGACTACTCCTTTCAGAAGCTATTTTATTACTAGGATGATTTACTAACAACTCATTGCACCACCAAGCCGTCAGAGGTTAACCCCCTTCTCACATACTCTAATCCCAACCAAATCTATTCAAGCTTCACTCTTAAGCCCCTTCAGAAAAGCTTGAATATTTTTTTATCTCTTTATTTAAACCCCTTTTCACCCCATTTGAGGACGATGTGCTGTGCTATCGGCCCAAGATGGAAAGCCAAAAAGCCCAATGTTTGCCATTCAATCATCCTTGATCCTTAATGCAAGGCCAAGCCATCGTAGCTAGGCTTAAGGCAACAAAAAATTGGATCAAACCACATTTTTGCCTCTCCATTTAAAAAGTACAGTTTATGAAATAGCTGACATTTTAGAATATTTTAAATTAATATTATGTTACTTGCTGGAGACCCTCTGCGATAAGTGTCAAGCCCGGGCACACTGTATGATTAAAATCAGCCTTAAATAGCAAGCATGAAATAGGCAGGTGCTGTTTTTTGTTTTACCCTCGGACATGGTTTTTAAAGGAGTATTTTCCGTATATAAATACTCAAAACACTAGGAAAAGTAAAAATGTTGTGCCCAATAAGCTTTGTCTTGAATATGCCAGAACCAGTCTTTGGCATGTTGAATTCGCTTAAATATTTCGATTAAACATAAAATTTAAGGGAGCATCTTCATTATTGTAGGACATTAAACTACAAAATAAGATACTACCCTATAGATTCAGGCCAGGTGCTTACGAAAAATGGTCTTAGGGTACAGGCAACCGGAAAGTTTCATGAGTTTTGCAATTTCTATTTCTGTCTTTTTGTGTGTGTGTTCAGTGCTAAAATGGAATAAAACAACTTTTAACTATTTAATAGCTATAAAAACAACTTTAATTATTAATAATTTGGAGCTCTGGGAAACTTTGCTGACTATAATGGTGGAAAGTAACATCGAAAAAAAAAAAAGTCGGGAGAAGACAACATTCGTGGGGGGGATTAGTCTTGGCTCCACCCGTGGGAGACAAGGGCCATATGTTAGGGCCAAAAAAATTTAGAAACCAGTAAAGTCAATGGAGGGTAGTTATATAGCAACATTTAGTGAGACTTTCACTCACCATGCCATTTATTTTTCTTCTGTTTAGCCGACCCTCCCCTACTTCATCTTGAAATGAAATATGCCTGAACTAACTACATTACAAGTATAGGGCTTACCTAACATGCTTGGTGAAGATAAATTCGCTTTTCATACTACCTCACTTAAATTTGATTTTCTGAAACATATTTTAGGAGCTGGAAAAAATGCATATTGGCTTGGGGGTCCAAAAGTGGATGGCAATAATGCTACTTCGGGTGGATACGCTTTCGTTGATGCTTCTCATCGTATAGCTTTTGGTGGTCTTCGTAGTGAAGTTAAGGCATGGTTACCAACAGTAATTTACTCCCCAACGGGTCCTGAAGGAAGATGTCTTTCCTTTTCTGTAAGTCCCATCTAATTTCTTTTTATTCTGACTTCATTTTCCTTTGTTCAAACAGATCGTGGTTTGAACTGTAACTGTAAGCAAGAAGCTACATAGTTCATCAGTAACCGAAACTCTAAAACAAGGAATTTGCTACCAATATAGTATATAAGAAACGAAATTGGATTGTTATGCTAATTCCAAATGTGTAAGTTTAAATTCAATTTATTGTTACCCATCAAAAACATCGTCAGATTCAGGAATCGGAGAACCCGATTGTAGAAGTTTAAAGCCCCTGTTTACAAAAATGTAGATTTTTTTTTTTTTTTTTTTTACAAGAAGAAAAGTGACGGATACATGCTTATTTATTTGTTTGTTGTTTATTTTTTGTTTGCCAGGGTGATCAGATTGACCTAGTGGTCCTAAAATACGAGGAGAAGGCTCATTTCAACGAACATTAAAAGTTCTATTGCCTTTTTTAAGTGACAGCTTAGCATGGTTGAAAGGCCCACTTGCTATGCCTTTGGAGATACATAATCCCCCAGAGTCCCTGGAAAAGGTCTTTAAGTTATCAAACTTGCCCATTGTTTATGTATAGAATTGGTACTTGAAAGTATGTATGCATTTTTATACTGGGCCTTTATACTGGGAGAATTTCCCATGCGGAGGGAAGCTTCCAGTGGGTGAACTTTTCAGGGAAATTTTGCACTAAGGGAATTTGTCAGAATATCTATAAGAAATTTTTTTTTTATGTCTTGCTTTCTCTTTACCGACTCAATTTTGCGCGTGGAGATGTTAAGGGTAAATGTCTTGGTAAATTTTCATTGGGATTGAATTGTCTAAAAGAAATTTCCGTGAGAGGGAGATTTTTCCGTGGAGGTGGAGCCAGAAATTCCTCCAGTATATAGAAACATCTATGGATTTTACCAAAACCACGAGAAGTTTTTCAACTGAAAGGAAAGAGCCATATAAAAACTTAAAACGGACAGAAATTATTACGTATATGAGGGGGATTGAACACCTAAACACCTCGCTCTTCGCACTAAAGATTAATTTTTTCAATATTCTTTAAAACCAACATCTGAATCACAAGGGTCATCTGAGTAAAAGAATAAGAAGATTTTATAAAGTACTTTAAAAATTTACCGTGAAGAACGAGGTGTTGAGGAGGGGCAAATCCTCTCATATACGTAGTAATTTCCTGTTCATTTTAAGTTTTAATGCTGCTCCTTACTTTCAGTTATAAAAAATTGTTTATATTTACATAAATTTCATTCAGTCCCCTAACCAGAGGCTATATATATATATATATATATATATATATATATATATATATATATAATATAATATATATTATATATATATATATATATATATATATATATATATATCATGAAAAGAGAAATCACCAATGCAATAGCACAAACACATAAAAAAAAAAAAAAAAAAAAAAATCCTAAATTAGTGATTAATATAGACCAGCACTTGAATGAGGCCTTAACCCTACTCATCCATACAATCACATAGGTCAAACAGCATAGCCAAACACAATCAACCATAAAGAATAATCCATGGACAGGCAGTCATGTCGTCAATAAGATAAGTCGTCATTTACCAAACAATAGAAAAAATAAAAAGACAAATAAGTCAGAGGCGACAACCCAACACAAGGGCTCATCAGGAGAATACACTGGCCTATAGGGTCTCCGGGATTTAACAAAGGAGTGAACTTTGAAGAGAACAGTTTGTCAATACAGTTGCTTATATTTTGTCTGGAAGCTTTTCAGGTACTGAAACTAATTTTACTTATTGCATCAAAGTCATGGCTAGCCTCCTGTGCCTCTGATGAAGTAGGTCTGAAAATACCTCAAATGAAAAAAAAAAATGGAAGAATCTTAGAAAACACAAAAATACTATTATTAAAAGAAATGTCAGAAACGAATCTGTCGTTATTTTATTTGCTTGGAAAAAACTGAATAAATCAAGATTATGTCTCTAGATTACGAACATTTTATAATACTTTATCATCGGCAACCTAGAATCTAAAACTCTGTATGGTTTATTAATCAAAATCTTGAATGAGTTAAGACCTCTCAATCTTTGGCAGCATTTTGTATTATATTTAGTATAAAATCTTTAACCCTGTCAGATTTACTTTCCATTTTTTTATTTATTTTAGTTAACTTCAAGTGGAAGTGCTATTCGGTACCTGAAAGTGTATTTAGTCCAGCTTTACCTTTAGACTCCAAAAACAGACGCTTTTACAGATCAGCTTACAGTCCAATTCAGGAAAAATTACTCAAAGCTTGCCAACTTGGAGGATTTTCAATCATACTGACTCATGGCGGGAATATAGTTTTTAATTTGAGATCTTATGGACACTATGACTTCAGCTCCTTGGTCTAAGAAAAGGGTGACATATAGTTCAGCTTATCCGCATGGATTTCTTTTTGAAGCTCTTGTGGATTTGAAAGCGGGAATTCAAGGATTTGCCGCTGTGGATAATATTGAATTTTCTTCGGGATCATGTGAAGGTAATTTGATTTTATTGTCTATTTTACTCTTACCTTTGCTAAAGTGACATGCTATATATATAAAAGCGGATTTAGTCGGTGGCACTAATTACGAAATGAGTGTTTTAAATCCTGACTAATATTGCAAAAGGAAAAATAGGATGGTTATATGAAAACTATTTGAACTATGGAATAAATCGTTGAAAATTTTGAGATTTTGAAAAATTGTAGCTGAGAATGCTCAGAATGTCCCTGTGTATGCTTTTTTTTCTTTTTTTGAAGCGTTCTTTTCCAAGGTTTTCCAGCCGTTTCTTGAAATAAAATAAAAGTTAAAAACGTTTGATTCAAAATGTGAGGCTGATTTAACAATGAAATAATAAACACTCGCACGGAAGCTTACTAAATTTATTAAAACATTAAAACTAAATCAATTCATTTGTCAAATAGAAATCAAACAAAATACAGAATTAATGCAGCGGAGCTGATAAAGATTATAGTCACAAGAATTCATGAAAAGTTACAAGGTAAAATATAAGGAATTCATAAAAGGTAAAAGTGAAAGAATTCATTTAGAAAATTATAAAAATACAGGGACAATTAAAAAGACATTGATATCGATTTGTTATTTTATTTGTCTGTCCATGTTGGACTTTCAAATAGTTGGTGGCACCGAGCTGTAGGTGGCACCGAGGTGGCACAGTTGGTGGCACCGAGCATGTACAATTGAGTCGAACGACTCGACTCAATTGTAACCGAAACTTAAAAAGACAAAATATTGATATCAATAGATAAATCAAAATGTTTGGCATTTTATTCTGATTCGTATTATATAATATTCATATCAGAAGCTACGAGCCTGAGAAAAAACCACCTGATTTCGAAAAAGGGGAGAAACACCCCAAATAAGTCAAAGAATCTTAGTGAGAATCGCAACGTCAGATTCAGCGTATCAGAGAACCCTGCTGTACATGTTTGAAGCTCTTATCTGCAAAAAATGATAAAGCTTTGTAATTTTCGCTAGAAGAAAAACAAGAAGAGGGTGCAATCAAACGAAAGTTAAAAGTTCTAGTGCCCTTTTTAAGAGCCCAAAGATATTGGAGGGCAACTAGTCCTATGCCCTTTTGTCCCGCAAATATGTCAGACAATTTTCAGATAGCCAATTTTTTTCAGCATAGTTGAAAAATCCAATAACTATGCTTTTAGGGCAGCATGAACCCCCGACACTTGTGGGGAAAGGGTTGTAAGTTATGAAAAAATAAGAAAAACACAATAGAAATTTAAATAATAAAAATCCAAATATTTTGATTCCAATTCTGGGATCCTTTATCAGTGGACAAAAAAAAGGAAAAAGAAAAAAAAACTAAGTTAAATCGACTAAAGTATAAAGAAACGACACAAGAGAAAAAACAAAAATTAAAACAAACAAATAAATAAATCTTACATATTAATAACTTCCAAAATACTACAAAACTAAAAATGTCTGAATCATCGCAGAAAAGACAAACGAATGTCTTTAGTACACCACATTAATTGCTGTAAGTTATGAAATTTGCCTATTATTTGTGTAGAGTATTTGTTACGGGAAGTATAAAGGCATTTTTTGGGGGAAGAGATTCTGTGCTTGGTGTGGTTTTCCATGAGGAGCGAAATATCTGAGCGTGAACTTTTCAGAGAAAACTCTCCACTAGAGGGTGGGGGGAAGGAAGGCCAACGGAATTCTTGTACGAAATTCTTTTTATTTGTCTGATTTTTTCTTTACCATCTCAACTTTGTATTTAGAGATGTTTCGGGGAAATTTCCGAGAGAATTTTACGAAGAAGGGGGGTTGTATTTTACCTGGAAGGATCTTTTCATGGAGGAGTTTCCATTGATGGTGGGAATTTTTTGCGGAGGATGAGCCTATTTTACCCTTATTATTTGAAACACGATTGGAAATGAAATAATTTTTTTTTAACTGTAAGTAAGGAGCAACATTAAAACTCAAAACGAGCAGGAATTATTCCTTATATGAAGGGATTAACCCCCTCCTCAATACCCTGCTCTTTAAGTTAAAGTTTGACTGTCTGTCCCAATTTCTTAAGGACGACTCCTGAAACACAAGGGCCGTTTATTAGATTAAGAAGCTTTTTTATAAGTACTAAAAACTTTAGCACGAAGAGCAACGTGTTGAGGAGGGGAGGGGGGGTAACCCTTCATATGCAGAAAATTTTCTGTTCGTATTGAGTTTTAATGCTGTTTCCTTACTTTCAGTTGAAAAAAAAACTCGTTGTTTCAACTGTTTTGGTTTTTTTTCAAATATTTTTTTTTCGTTTTAAGTTTTATGCTGCTCATTATTCCAATTGAAGATTTATTTTATTTATTTCTCATTCTTTTTTTAAATAATGCTAGAAAATCCCACGCCCCCTTCATGGAAATTCTCTTCCCTCATGATAAATTCATCCATGGAAAGATTCTCCACGTAACCCCCTTTCACGACCCACCTCCACCCAAACACGAAAAGACCCCTGAAAACGTTTGTATACTTCATAATAACCTTACTGTATGTAAACAATGGTCAAAGGTTGTAACTTGCAGCCCATCCACCGGGAACTTTGAGGGTATTCGACTAAGCTGAATAGTGGCTATCTCAAGATTTTGATTCGGCGACTTTTGGGGGAAAAATGTGCGTGGGACGGGGCCTAGGTGCCCTCCATTTTTTGGTCACTTGAAAAGGACACTATAACTTTTATTTTCCGTTAGAATGAGCTCTCTCGCGACATTCTAGGACCAATGGGTCGTTACAATCACCCCTGAAAAAAAAAAACAAACAAAAAACAACAAATACGGATCCGTGATCTGTCTTCTGGCAAAAAATACAAAATTCCACATTAATAAAAATACTAAATGCCAAAAATACAAAATACTACAGTTCGTTACCACGAACTGTTTGAAAGGAACGGGTACAACGTCTTTAATTGGATTAAGACATTATTGTGTATGACAACTATTAGCGGTATGATTCGAGAAAAAAAAATTCTACAGACAGCCTTCATATACGAAAGATAAATGTTATCTGTATAAAAAACTATATAAGAAAAATAACCTCCAGAAGACATGTAGATACCCCAAAGCAGAGCCACATTTAAACAAAAACAAAACAAAAATGGGCTAAGTTTTGCTGCAAGTCAACAATGATTGCTGAACACCAAGAAAAATACTAATCGTCAAATTACTAATCTTTGTTCTATTAGTCTTGCACCTTTTTGAATTTTACCACCTTTTCAAATCTTGCCACCTTTTTGAATTTTGGGTTCAGTGGACTAACTGCAGGTTTGCTGAAAATTGTTTATCAATTTTGGATCAAAAATCTATAAAAAAAAGGGTTTATAATTTTAAATTTTCCCAACATTTCAAGTAGAAAATAAACTGTAAATTAAAAGAAATATACAATGAACCTTATTAGCAAGAAATGATACGCTTACCATTAATTTAAATCTGGTTAAAATCCTCAGTCATCACTCAAATATTTCTCATGGATTTTGTTTTGAAAATTGTGTTTTGACAACATATTCTATTTTATGCAAAAAAATTAGAATCAATTGAAAAGTAGAAATTGGACTGCATATCAGTTATAAAATTGGAGATGGGCTACAGACATAAGAAATTAACGCAATAAAATAGCTTCGATATCTCATGCAAAGATATGTTCATTTTTATCTTGGGGGATTTCCCTGAACTTATAGTGCTTAAAGTCCAATTTATCTTCATGATAATAATATATTGCTTGGGCTTACAGGTGAATGTGATTTCAACGCTGGGACGTGTGACTGGACCAATAAAGGAGGAGACTTTGAATGGTCTATCGCAAGGACTACATCAAAAACCCTAACAGGACCACTCACAGATCAAGCTGCTTCAGCGGGTAATCCAACGGGAGGTATGCTACACTCTATACTTACCTCATGCTCAGCTCTCTTTTTCTTTCTTAATCTTTCCATTCCCCCCTCTATATTCCCTTCCTTTTATTTCCTCTACGTTTTTTGGACTATTTATATAATTGTTTCTTTTTTTTGCTTTTTGCAGTTTAAATAGCTACTTGAGTTCATTCTCAGTATAATGGCATATTCTGCCTCTCTGTCTCCTTTATATAACATTTATATATAGTGCTTTTGTTCAATAAAGGCAAGTTCAGGTTCAAAAAGATATAAACTTACTAACAAGAAAAGGACTGTCTCAGCGGGTTGTGATAGATGGTATTATTACAATGTGCATCGCCAAAATAGGGGTTCTTTAAAGAATCCATTGTATGTTCGGGAAGGTAGTACAAGTAATTGAATAATGAAGTATAGGATTGCTTTTTATTTACTGTTTCAACCCAAATTTTTACCTTGTTTCCGGCTGTTTTCTTTTCTTTTTTATCCAGATTTAACAGATATCATAGCAGACTCTTTTTATTTTCTGCACCACCCAAATTTATGTTGTTTTTAGAAATTCGATATTATAGTCTGTGATCAGGGTTGATTGATTAGTCTATTTTTTGTATTTCTTATCATCTTACATTCCTTGAATATTCGATGTGTCCAAACCACAGGAGAAATGTATATAGTGTAATAACTACGGTCCTGACCACACTCATTCCAAATCAATTAAAAGGTATTTTTTGTCAGTTTTTTCTATATACAAGAATTCAAACAAATCCTTGGCTTATACAGAGAAAGATGTTGAATGAATTCTAATCGTGCCTCGCGTCGGGATTATATTGGAACAACAAAAAGTGGATTATATTAAAGATATTGGCTCCTCAATTTTTGACTTAAATATGCTGGCCATGGCTGCCCTTAAAATCCCTACGCTGATTATGGTTGCAAGAGTAGTGACCAAAAGTTTTCACATTAAATTTATTGGAAACTATCTAGTGACAACCCTATTTAATGACAACTGTATAATAAAACATTTTCCAGCGTCCGATTCAGAAAGAATAACTGTTACTTAGATTTAACTAAAACATAGGATGCAATTATGAAAACAAACTTTTGAGAATTTCGGAAAAGAGTTCGACACACCTCAAATAGGACGTCTATTCGAAATGAAAGATATAAGATTAAAATCATCATCACTGTAAACTTTGGAACAGTGGCCTACAGATCCATCTTAAAATTGCTTTCTTGCATCATTAATAGTGGCTACATTTCTTTCTTTTTCCCGCCAACGCTAGTAGGTTACTGGAACATTGTTAAGAGATTGCGTTAAAGGGAGGCTAAGGTTATTAGGTTAGACGTTCAGGATCTCACACAAAATCTTGTGTTCATAGATTCATTTTTTTTCTTTTATAAATTGTTCTTGATAATGCCTGCGTAAACTGCCATATTACACCAAAAATAACTCTTTTTGGTGCCATTTCTAGAGCGGAGCAACTAAAATGTTTAGCACATATTTTTAAAGAAACTTTCTAGTTAAAAAAAAGATTCCAATCCCAAGATTCCTAGCCTGGAAGTCGTAGCTACTTTACTGATTGAACAAAACGGCAATCTCTAATTAGGAAAATAAATTTTTGAGAATTTCAAAAAGAGCCTAAAACCCGTCAAACGCGGCGTAACGTCAAATTAAAATAAGAATTACCATGTTGCAATATCCATCATTGCAAATCCGTTTACTAGAGATTCACTGTTCTCCATCTTAAAAAACAAAGATAAATTGTATTTTTATATGGATAGTACTGACGTGTCCCCTTTTCTTTTCAATTGCTACCAGAGTACTGAAAAATTGTGAAGATATGGTTGACGATGGATTAAACCATTTTGATGGGGCTTCAGCTATATTTCCATGGGCAGGCTCTCCTAGTAGGCTACACTGATTTATTTTTTGATTTTGTATTTTTCTGTCTTTTTCTGCTGATTAATACGTTTCCGAAAATAAATATATTTTTTTACTTTTATTTTCACGACCTAGCACAGACAAAAGACGGGCTATTACGGACTACCTATATTGTTAGTTGATAATGTAGTTTTGGAATAGAATTTGGTTGAATGGGAAGCGTGACTATTATTCATATAAATCGAAAACCTATGAAGCCTCTGGTTTTTAATTAGGCTGAAATCATTTTAACCCTTATCCTTTAGGCACCCTTAAATAAAAACTTATCTTAATCCAACATTTTATTTAAAGAAATCTTTTTATGGTATTTTTTTCCAACTATTTTTCCATTGGGTGGATATTCCACGAGGATAATTTTTCATGGGGAGGAAAGTTTCCAGGGGGTGAATTTTTCAGGTGAAATTTAACACAGGGGTAATTTGTCAGAATTCCTATACGAAATTCTTCGCATGTGTTGCTTTCGCTTTTTTATCTCAACTTTACGCAAGGAGATGTTAAAGGTAATTGTCCGGGGTAAATTCTCACCAAAATTGAATTGCCTAGAGAATAAATCCTTTGGGAGGAGGGATTTTTTCGTGAAGGAGTAGCCTGATTTCTTGGCAATATTTAAAAAATGATCAAAATTAAATAAAAAAACAAGTTTTTTTTCAACTGAAAGTAAGGAGCAACTTTAAAACTAAAAGCGAACAGGATATCAAAAGAAAGCTTACTATTTTTCTTTATACGCGCGCTTTTTAAAATAAAAGACATGTAAAAGTTAATTTTTAAAAAGCGAAATTCTTCTGTTGAAAGTAAAAATGAAGATTACAACAAAATGGGACTTTTGTGAGGTAGAAACATAAAGGACTTAGGGATGTTCTTATAATATAAAAATTAACCTTCTTGTTTCTTCTGCGCAGGTTCTGTGATTTCAATAAAGTGTTAGTTTTACATTGTCTTACAAACATAGAGAACTCTCATCAGCTATTAGAACCATTACCAAAAACTCTTAAAATTAACAAAACCAATAGGAAAATGACAGTATTTGAACATTATCTATTCAGTTCAATTGTCTGTATACCAATAAACAAGAGAGAGAGAGGGATCAAAATTTGGCTTGTTATCCGCAACTTTAAAGGAGTGCTTGACAAATAGTAATATCATTTAGTTCCTTATTTGGAATTTTTATAGGTGGCTATGCTTTTATTGATTCTTCAACTCCACGACGAGAAGGCCAAACTGCTCGACTGGAAAGCCCTGAGCTCAGCTTAGAAAACCCTGTCTGCTTTTCATTTTGGATAAATATGTATGGTGAGGGTATTGGAAGATTAAGGTAGGCTTTTGAGCTCTTATTCACTCTGATGCTCTAAGTTTTAATAAACACATAATTCTATTACTAAAATATAAATATAAGTAAATGAAACAAATAAAAAGATCAATTGAATAAATAAGATAATTAAGGAAAGTAGCATAGATTTTCTTTTTACTCAAAAGAAAAAAATGAAACAAAATCTGTTTTTTTTTTTTCAAAGCTCTGATTTATTTTGGCCTCTATATAGGACGAAATGTTATAAACTTAAATGTTATATTTGTTATAAATTTTTATAACAATATCTTTTTATATTTTTATAACAATAATTATAACAATATGAAATTTTCTATAAACTCAGATAAAAATACTTCAGTACGTCACACTAGTCAAGATCATAACTCAGTATTTTACATTGAAATATATTGTCAAGACTTCAACTATTCTTAACGTAAGCCCTTTTCAGAAAGGATAACAGAAACAAAGTCTACAGTAAATGGTTGAGTAAGAATAAAATTAAGTTATTTACAGAAGCAATTCTGATAATTTAAAAAATTTTAAAACATTTATATGTTTGTTATCCGTTCCCTTGTCATTAAGTTTGACGTTTTGTCAAAATTTTTGAAAAATGACTGCTCTAGCACAAGGGGCGTCGAATTTGAGTGATAAGCGCTTATAAACAACTTTAATACTTTAGCTTAAGGGGTGAGGGACGAGGATGGGCAGTCCCCCTCATATAGGAATAATTTCTGTTCGTTATAACTATTAATGCTGCTCCTTACTTTCAGCTGAAAAAACTTTTTTTATTATTTAATAGTAGGACACAATGATACGTTATGCTTGCAAAGCTTATTTGAAAACAAATAAATTTCAAACGTTTCTCATCTCGATCAGTTCGATCCGGAACATCTAACCTAACAACCTTAGACTCCCTTTAATGTCATCAGTTGGGTTGAAGCTGATGTATTAGAATTCTCTAGGTTCTTGGAGTTAATCTTCTAGCAAATTCAGTTTGATCGGGTATCTCTTGTCATTTCTAAAGTTTTCCACATTCTGATATATATTTAATGCGTGTTTACGATTGAACCTTAGGAGCAGTTTTCAAATAATTCAAATAGTTTTCAATATTTTTCTTCGCTGTTTATCATTTTTGTTTTTGTTTATTTATAATACTCCGTGCTTTGTGTTTTTATACTTTAACGGGTAATAAAGTTCATTCATTCATTCATAATTGGGATGGGTGCTAGTCGTTTTGCAAGCAATTAATATTTAAAATTCCTAAAAAGTTTGATGTAAGAGCTTAAGTGATAGTCAATTTCTTAGCTAAAAAGGATATAATTTTACCCTTGATTCTTTTAATAAGACTTATTGTTGACGGCATTTTCTTTAGGAGCCAAAATATCGAACTTTTCCTTGTTTCCTTGGATTCTAATCACCAATAAGATTGACCTATAATGCTATTGAATAAAAATAAGACATGTTTTTTTAGCTGAAAATAAGGAGCAACATTATAACTCAAATGAACAAAATTTTTCAAAATATGAAGGGTTGCCCCTCCTCAATACCTTGCTCTTTACGCTAATACTGTTCTTGAAAATTTGGACAAACAGTCAAACTTTAGCGTAAAAAGCAAGGTATTGAGGAGAGGGCAGCCCCTTATATACGGAATAATTTCTGTTCGTTTTGAGTTTTGATGATGCTCCTTACTTTCAGTTTAAAAAAAATGTGTTTTATATAACCTTTATTTAATTTCTGTTCGTTTTTCATAATGTACGTAAATTTGGTTAAGCCTCCATGTAACATACCCCCCATCCTCAGAGGAAACTCTTCCGTGAAAATTTCATCCAAGGTATAGTACACCCCCTCGCCAAGTTCCCTCCAGACAGTTCTATCCTCGTTGAAAATCCCCCTCCCTGTAAAATTTTTTACGAACGATTCAGGATGAAAAATTACCCTTAGCATATTATCATTTAAAAAAGATTTCTATCTCTAATAGATTTTTCGATCACTCCGAAAATGCCCCTTCCGTAGAAATTTTTTCTGGAAAATTAAAACTTGTGGAACATAGCACTCGAATAATTCCCCGCAGCATCTGCGCATAAAAAATTGAGTTGGCAAAGATAATGTAAGACAATTAACAAGAATTTCATGTATGAATTCCCCCCCCCCCCCCCCGAAACATAAAAAATTCCTCCCCAAGGAAGATTCTTTCAATGGAAATTCACCCCAAGCACAAAATCCCCCTCCTTTAAAAATGTACGTATACTTCCTAATAACAAATACTATACGTAAACAATGGGTAAATTATTTATTTGAAAAATACATAGTTGTTTGATCTTTCATCTATTTTGAGCCAAATAGCCCCAGGAATTTCCCTCCCCAAGGAAGATTCTCCCAATGGAAACTCACACCAAACACTAAATCCCCCTTCCTAACACTAAACACTAAACACTATAGGGAATGTAGGTAAGTGAGTTGTAATTTAATAGCGCACCATCACCATGAGTGGTAGCAGATATAGGACGGATACGCTTTCATCATATATAGGACATACACACTTTTGGTAACGGGAAGCGAAGTTTTCGATGGCCTTCATATCGATTCTTCATAGTTCACCTAGTTTCCTCTTTCCTGTGTAGGTTTTATGGCTCCTCTACGTGATCAAAGGGTCGGGAGAAACCCCAATTTATAAACCCTGAAATAGATAATTCTAAGCAAGCATAAGAGGTATCACAAACGTATCGAACAAATTTTACGAGTTTAACCAACAATGTTCATGTATTGTCTCAAACAGCCAAGAGTTCAGAGAAAGACCTTTCTTGAGCAGGAAAACAGGCTAAAAAATAGGTAAAAAACAGTAGGTCAAAAGGTAAAAAGTAAGCTAGTTTTATCCAATACATTGAAAATTATTGGAAATCTAGAAATTTTTAGGGTTACGAGCTCGAAGCTACCGTGTCGACCTCCGCCCATCCTGGGATCTTAAACAGACAAAAACATTAAAATATCCTGCTATAATTTATCAACACTAAAGTTTAAGTATTTATCTTACTTTGCAAACCATTCGACTTAAGACTAATCAATGCATGGTGAATACACTAAGCAGCTTGACAAATTGACATAAAGATGTCCACGTTTTCCCAGTCTATAGGAAAACCATACATTCTCCCCGTACAAATTCATGAAAGCTCCATATACTATTGCAGCTCCATAATGAACCAAATCTGTTTAAGAATCCCTTACTCTCATATCCATAGAACCCTATATCTACTAATGAAAGGTGCTATACAAATTGTGAACTACCAAAAAAACTTTCTTTGATTACAAAACTCCATATAGATAATTTTGTCTTTGAATTATTAAAGCAGTTTATAGTTCATTAAATCTATATACTCACAAGCATGTGCTCAGCAAGCCATCCTTCTCTTCTGGCAATAGCAGAGCCAATACGAAGTGAGAAACATTTTTTCCCAAGAAGAGAATTTCCTCCGTAGCCACTGCCATATGACCACATCTCATTGGTCTTGGTCTTATGAGCAACCATAGTCTTTTCAGGATCACAGGGCCAGTTGTTGATTATTGGTTTTTGTGCAGGCAGAGGCACGCTAACGCTAAAAAAATTAGGTGCAAAGAAGGTACGTTTTATGGAGTGCAGTAACAACATTCCTTAAGTGTATGCCAGAATAACCCGGCCTTTTTAAAGTCTGATTTGACCCTTTGTGGAAATTTAACCCATTAATAAGAATGAAAAATCTAAGTCCGTCTGATTAGCTCTGCTGGGTGAGAGTTTAAACTAGTAAAAAAAGGTTTTGGCACAATATTTTTTTAAATAAACTGTTTTTTTGTGGTGCAAAATTTCGGGCTTGAACTTTATATCTTTTCAGAAAATCTGAGAGCACGAGATCAAACGGAGTTATCTGGCTTGAATACTTCCGCTCACCCAGGATCAAAAGGAATAAAAAAAAATACTGTCCAATCTTTAATATCTCACGAACAGCAGAAATTATCGTGCTGAAACTTTCAGGAAATGTTCGAGAGAGAAAATGAAACTCTCAAATTGGAAAAGAAACAAATTTAGAATTTGATTATCATTTGGTTTACAAATTTGTATAAATGTGAGCCAAAACGGCAAAAAACAATGAAATTATCAATTGCTATGAATTGATATTCCAACCCCGGAACATGCGGACCGTTCGATTAAGTGTAGGGGGGGGGGGAGACAGAGTCCACAAGGAATTATGCCGACCCTAGGGTAGAAAGGTGTGAAAAAATACGCAAATGAAATTTTCGGAAAAAATAGTGGGTGGTACACAAAATATAATAAAATACAAGGTAACCTTAATTTTAAAGGCGAACAGAGGTCAGAGAACATAAATTATATATAGTAATAGGTGGTATAATACAGTAATAGGACTACATAGTAGTAGTATATTTTGTAAATACAATAGGTAACCTCCAAGTCTCTTTGAGCCTGGAAAACGTTTTTCTGGTTGGATTGAGATAGGGAAATAGCCTCTGTTTTGAAAAAAAGGGGCATATTTTGCCAATGTTACAAATTATGAACTTCTTGTAAACCATCAAAAATAAAGCTAGAGAATACAGTTATAGGTTTCTGCGTACAACTTTATTACTATAGACTTCTGGTTTCAAAGCTCTGCGAAGTGTTGCAGCAACTATGACCCTTGAATCACAGTTGCAGTGCAAGACTTGTATTGAACAGAGTAAAGGGCATATGCTTGAAAGGACAAGAGGGAAGACAGAGCCACATAAGACAGGGCTAGAAGAGCAAAGTTTTGTGGATCCTTGACAGATAAATTGCTAACTGATTTTATTATTAAAAGGACCAAGTTATTTCAAGGGGGAGAGTGAGGGTCCAACTAAAGTTTGCTGTTAATGTGTAGCGAAATGATAGATACTACACTGCTTTAATAAATAACCTCTTCTTATAATCAATGATACTAAAAATAGTGTGGAAAAATGAAGATGTTTGTTACAAAGTTTTCACAAAACCGTGAAAACTACGCAAACCCTGTGTTGTTAATAGATCATATTGCATCATTAGTCTCAACCTCATAATCACTGACCTTGAATTCTGAATTTGAATTTCGAGTAAAATCAGAAGAAATGAGAATTTTGACCTGGTCTACTGGATTTGGGACCTTTATCCATCTTTAAAAATGGTGAAAATACATTACCTGTGTATACATTTGACAAAATCCTTATCACCTAGAACTTTGTATACATTTTTCCCCATTCTAGTCATGATTCTCATTGATGCTGCAACGTAAACTGAGTCAGATGCCTGAATTCCGACGTGACTGATTGGTGATCCTATTGGTCCCATTGAAAATGGTAAAAGATAAAGGGTTCGACCTAGAAATACATCCCCATGGTATTTAGAAAAAAAAATTCTTACCTGAGGTAAATTTAAAAAAAGCAGTAGAATAAAAGGGAATTTACGACTATACTTCAGGGTAAAAATAAGTTTTATTTGAATAATGCCCTAACCTGATGACATTTTATTAGGAAATTTGGCCCTTTGCATTGATATTTCAATTCCATAGTTTTACCAATTTTTTCTCAAAGGGAAATTATGTGGTGAGCATGAATGCAGACCCGCACCTAAATTAAATCTAGTCACTTCATTTTTTCACATATGTTCATTCATATTGGTTTGATTTTTATTTTCTGTAGTACTGAGGAGCTCATTAAGGAGATAATCAAATGCTCGTTTTTAAAAATTTTCCCTCTTTGTTCAAAAAAAGAGGTAATAAATATTTAAACAACTAAAACTAAAATAATTACTTGCTAGTTTATTTTCCTTGGTTCGTATTTCTGTTGATTTCACGATTCTGAAATTTCACTTCGTAATATGCACGCGTGCACAAAAAAATCAAATAAATCGTTCAAGGGTGAAGTCCTCGCACCCAATTTTCCAGTTCAGGTTTTTGCACTCAACCCAAATTCGATGGATTAGTCCCGGTTCCCAACGAGAATTTCTATAATGTCTGAGGAAAATGGAGCCACAGTCTTGCAGAAACGGAGCAACGCCTAGCGAAGGAGTCGTAAGGTTGGATAAATGCAGGCTTGACAGCTCATAGGCCTTTTCAACCCCAGAACGAAAATTCAACGCCCTCTCAATCTCCAAAATGTCATATCAATTAAGATCTTTTGATATGTCATATTGAAGTTGGTAACTTTGTAACTAGAATGATTTAATAATTTCAAAATAATCTTAATATGATTCTGAAACATTTCAAGTTTTATGCCAAACTCGCACGTAACCCGAAACTGAAAAGACAATGAATAAAATAGTGAGGGTTAACGCAACAAGCCATAAAAAATTCTTTCTGATGAGAAGTTTTACATAATTTGGAAGTTTGTGGTAAGGTCCAGGCTTCACGGACAAAAATTACAAATTACAACGTGAAATTACATTTCACGGATTACCAAAATTACCAAATTACATGTTTTACCAAATTACCAAAATTACATGTTTTAGCAATCTAGCTCTGGCCAAACAAAAAACGTCCTCGAATGGAGCAGGAAAAGGTCACAAGAAAGCTTAAAATAAGTAGAAAGTTTATGGGAGGGAACAGAGGAATTCTTATGAAGCGGGTATGCACAGCTCTGTTGACTTGAGGTGACGTGGTGTTGGGTTAGATATTAGTTGCAGTTGTCTTACCAAGCTCGGCATTCAAGATATGCCTTATTTGGTGAGTAATTTAGAACCATTCGTGAAACTTGCATTCAGGA
>NC_088873.1:19300483-19328161 GCF_032884065.1 Artemia franciscana | reverse complement strand
GTTGGATGGGTAAGCCAGAATTCCTGGAAAACGTGAAAACTGGGGTATTTTTAACTTACAAATAGATGATCGGATCTTAATGAAATTTGACTTTTAGAAGGAATTCATGTCTCAGAGCTCTTATTTCAAATCCCGACCAGATCTTTTGACATTGGGGGGATCTGGAGGGGGAAATCTCGGAAAAACACTTGGATTGGAGGAATCGGGATGAAGCTTGGTGGATAGAATAAACAAATGTCCTTGATACGTGATTGACAGAATCGTACTGGATTCGCTCTCTTTGGGGCAGTTGAGGGGAGGAGTTATGTGATTTGGCGAGTTTGGTGCTTCTGGACGTGCTAGGACGATGAAAATTGGTAGGTGTGTCAGGGAGCTGCACAATTTGACTTGATAAAATCGTTTTCCCAGATTCGACCATCTGGGGGGCTAAAGGGAGAAGAAAAATAAGAAAAAATTAGGTATTTATAACTTACGAGATCTTAATGAATTTTGATATTTAGAAAGACATCGTGACTCAGAGCTCTTATTTTAAATCCGGACCGGCATTAAACCTCTTATTTTCCTTTTTAAATTAATCTATTGATTCATAGAATATTATTAGAGCTCATACCATATGATCTCTTGGCTCTTAGCTCTTCTTGCGTCGTCACAAGTGCCATATGAGCTCTTAGCTCTTGCTCATTCAAAATACGGTAAAGTACATCTAAGGATGTATTTGGGTTATTCTCCTTAGTAACTTCACTCCAATCTATATCGCTAAGACTAGAATTCAGTTCATTCATATTTGTTCTGAGAAATTTCTCCTCTTCATAGGATTTTCTTTATTAACTATCTTTTGCGCTTCAAAATCAGTCATTAAACTACGATGATCAGATGTATCTTCCATAGCCACAAATGTAGCCTCACATGGATAATGTGCAAAAATGTTATCCATCAAAGAAAAAAAAGAATTCGTTATTCGTATCGGAATAAAACATACTTGGGTGTCGGTGAAAACATGAACTGGGGTGTGAAGACGTGTCGGTCAATTCCTTCCTCGCTTGAAGGGAGGCATCCCATTAAGTCAATATTTAAGTCCCCAAGGAAAAAAATGGCATTCCAAGATTTGATATCACACCTAATATATTTTTAAATTTCTCAATAAAGTGTGTCATACAGATGAAGAAGGACGATAAAACAGCAATTAAAAATTTATCATTATTTGGTAAAAAAAACAAAAAAGAACATTCAACAATACATCTTTCAAAACCACCTCAGCATTCAGATATACAAATTCTTCTTTCATCCGTACCAGGACATAATTTTAGACTTGTATTGCCAAACCACGCTGTTTTTCTCGGGTCCTGCTTACATGAAAAAATTGAAAATCGCTAATACAATTTAATTTGACAGTTTTCATCTAAAAATCTGTCACAAACTCCAAGAATACCCATTTTCTTCTTCTATTGTTATCAGTTTTATAATGTAGCACTAGCAGACCGAGCTTTGCTTGTGAAGGGAGTTGGAGACATAAAAACAATATTCAATGTAACCCCTCCAGAAATGTATACCCTCATACCTGATTTACACAAGAAAAGCTTTTGTGTAATTTTTATAGAATTGTTTTATAAATGTACAAGGGGGAAGGTAATTTTCAAACTCTGGGAGTTAGTTTCCCTTTCTAATTGGCATTCCTCGAAATTTTTAATTAGTTTAAGGTTTCTGCCAAAAATTGAAGCCATGAATTGTTAAGATTTTCTGGATTGTCAAACAATGCCCAGCGGACAAAATAATGATTCTGACTTCATTTTTTGAATACTTTTAAATTTGAATTATGATCTCTGTTTAAATGTGGGGAATATGTCTCAATATAATGTTACACAATCTGTGGAAATTCTTCGATTTATTTTATTTAGACAGTGCTATTGCGCTACCTATGATTTTCGTTTCATCTGTATATAGCCTGCGGACATCAATCCTATTTATTAATAAAAATTGATGAGCCCACAAACCAAATCAATTTAATGAAAAATTATAAATAATATTTTATTAAACCACGTACATTAAAAGTTTAGTACAACAAATAAAGTCTCACAGAGTCAACATCAAAATTACGAGCAAATGAATAGCGAGATACCCGGGGATATTATAGTTGAGCTTGGTACAAAGATGAGATTGGGCAACCTGTACTGGGCGGGGGGTTGGGTGAAATGGAGGGGGAATAGATACTGCAGCCTTAATGGTGAATCTGGCTGATAAAAAGCCAAGTGTATATGACATTCACCTTCGCCCACCCGAAAGGTTCTTTACACTATAGTCCTGTCATTGGCAGCAGTTCATTCCTGGCAATTTTAATAAAAGCCAAGCACCACCACTTATTTTTATGATTGTTTAATGTGTGTTTATTGTTTATGATATATTAAGTAATATTTTTAAATTCACCATGTAGCGTGTTTGTTAAATAGTTACTTTTATTCAATACAGCTCGAATAGCACTTACTTCAATAGCACCTCTTGTTGCTGTCCCCCCCCCAATAAAAATGATGTAGCTAGATCCCTAGCTCCTACTATACGTTGTGGGAAGTTGCCATATATCCATCTATTTGGAGGTGAACTTTACAGGAAGTTTTGGTTTAGTAGTCACCTTCAACATGGATCACAAATTACTGTGACATTGACCTAGGAAATACTTATAAAATTCAAATTTTTAATGAATTTAAATTTGTTAAACTTTATGGCAAAAAATTTGTCTGTTTTTTCAGGAAAAGCAGCCAAACTAATGGATAATAGTATATGCTGGTAGCCTAACACCACTTAAAATGAGGGAACATAATGAATCGCAATTCTTCTTAGAAATTAACATAAGTTGCAAAGGCTTTCAAGAATTCCGAAGGGGTTAATCCTGGTTTGCCGGTAAAAGCTGTATCCATTGACATTTGTCTTCAGTGCTTCCACTCCTCCCGATTTATCGGGAGATCTTCCGACTTTTCGGAAAATCTCCCAACATAAATTTTCCCCGGATAATCTCCCGATTTCTGTCGAATTGAACTCTGTCCAACTTGAAGTTTCTGATCTTTCGTGATTGTTTGGCAAAATGTGTCTTTGTTGCCCATAAAAGGGCGATTTCAAAGCCGCGCACCGCGTTTGATTTGCGGAAGTCAATTGCGGACCATAATTAATTACCTATTCGGCAGCTTGTCCCGTGATTTGATTTGATTTGGTTCTCAGTTCATAACTTCATCTGATAGGATCAGTTAGCTCAGATAGTTTGCTTCCACTGGATAATCTGTATACAAAATAAGCACATGGCTTACCTTACGTGACAGGATTTTGTTTAGGGTAAGTACTAAGTTTACGGAAACTAGACAATTATACATCCCTGCACGTTGGCAACCCAAGAAGTAGGCTACTGACCTGTCCTAGGGGGGTAGGAAGCTCTTTCGCTTCTATGATCTGTTTCTTTACCAAAATAACATGTTTTAACTTGAAACCAGTTCTTAACCTGTTGCAAGTTCAAGGATTCTATAGTACAAACTTGAATACACTACTCTTACGGGTCTTATATATATATCCAGTATTCGCCAGACTAATAGCCCAGTCTATATCAAAATAAAGATTTCGAGTGTTGGCAAAATCGGCTTCACAGTATAGGATGGCGGATTTTAAGAAGAAAGCTAAGGCCAGCCATACCAAATCTGTTTTCAAAGTGTCGATATGTGTAAATCTTATATCATCATGTTCAAAGTGTGTTGAAAGTGTATAATTTTGCTCATTAAAGGGTGTTTTTTCGTTCTGTTTTGGGGAGATCGGAAATCTCGAAAAACAGTTAGAATGGTGGGATCGGCGTATCAGGGACCCAATCAAACTGATTTGCAAATAAAAAAAATTTGTTGTTTGATTATAAACAGTTTTATGAAGAAGTCTAGTTGGAAATGTGTTTTAGAATACTTTAAACCTTAATAATCTTGCTCTCTTTTGTCGACTTCTGCTTCGTCTCGTCGTATTATATTCATAGCAGATTTTGGAGTAATAATGAGTCTTCGCCTTCTGGAATCTGGGTTCCCAGATTCTCCGAGTTTTTTTTTAATTTCTTCTGCAATACTTAAAATTACGGAAATCTGCAAAGCCCCTTTTTTCCGGATATACTATTTTGATATACTTTCGGATCGGTTCATATTCCAGATGCAAGAAGGAGAAGACGTCAAAGAGTAATCTGGAAGCCCAGATTCCGGAAGGTAAAGACCAGATTTAATACTCTAAAACACATCTTCGATTCTACTTTGTTCTGTCTCTCTATTACTGACATTTTTACCACCAATACAATTGGTATGTGAGAGAAAACAACTGTTTTAAACCTCCTAATTTTTCTCCGACTGAAAAAAACTTCCTGATAATCTCCCGACTTTTTTGGAGTAAATGACTCTTTTGCTAGCTTTAAAGATGAACTTAAAGTGGAAACTGACACTCAGTTTAAGGCAATAGAAGATAGGATTCATACTCTTGAGCAATCCTCATGAATGGCAAAGGATAATAATGCCTCAAAAGATTTAGTGACCCGCAGAAGTAGCTACATTGAGAAAAGCTTTAAATGAACAGTTCGAAAATTGCGTAAAGGCAATGATTGCCGAGGATCGTGAAAGACAAAAAAGAAAACTTAATATAGTGGTCTTCGGAGCTCCTCCACAAATTGATGATGCCCGATTTGTACGTGATTATTTGGCTAACGATTACGGAATCCCTGATGTTACTGTCCTGAACGTTCGCAGACTAGGAAACGTAACAACCAAGGCAGGACCTACTACTCAACGTCCTATCCCAATTATCTTCTCAGTGGCAAATTTCAAACTAAAGAAATTAATCCTTCAGAAATCTTTCGAAAGAAAGGGTGCCATTCAATTTAGAAATGACGTGTCAAAGCATGATCGTGAAAAAAGACAAAGATTGTATGAAGAACTGCATTAGAGAAGATTGAATGGGGAAGTGGACATAGTAATCAGAGGAAATAAGATTGTGCCAAAAACTGCCAGACCCTTGCGACGCGTCAGTTACCGTCGCAGGAGAATTTCATGGAATCAAAGATGTATCTGATACCCCTTTAAGACTTGTAAATAGTTCTATAAGTAGTGTTTCCATTTATGATAGCACTAAGGAAGTTTGTTCTACGAAATATGCAGAAACTGAATCGTATATTAGTGCTAGATCGGATACCAGAAATTATGAACCCATATCGATACCATTTCTTTTAAATCATGTGATTCTGGATCAAGTGAAGCTAATGATGACAATACTATTCTTGAAAGACTTATGATACCATATAGCAATGTAGACTGTATTACTACAAATATGAACGAAATTAAGCCGGTGATGTCAACGAGGCACGAAGTAAGTGTTTTTGCCTTCACTGAGGTGAAACCTAAACTTACTACATTTGCTCTTACTGATACACAAATTCAAGTGCCTGGATTTGAGCTACTCACCAATCTGTCAAAGCCAAATGCTAGAGGGATAGCAGTGTACGTCAAATCTCTGCTCCAGGTAAGAGCTCTTACAGTGAATTCAAATTACGAACCTTGGGTTAAGCAAATATGCATAACGATTCTGCAGCAAAGTCTCCCTGTAGTCATAGGCTGTTTTTATAGAAGTCCCATCTCCCCTTTTCAGACAAATTCCCTTCTAGCAATAGCATATTCTATTAATAATGTCATGAAGCAATATTATAAGAACATTCTTATTGTTGGAGATTTTAATTTACCGGAACTACAGTGGATTGATGGGTTTGCTGTTGCAGAAGGGGTTGAAAACTCAAATGGCCCACTTATAGAGTGCCTTCATGAACATTCGCTATACCAAGCAACTGATATTCTGACCAGGTCTAGAAGTGGGCAGAACCCAACCCTACTAGACCTTTTGTTTATTAATGACCATGAGATACTCCTAAGTGTGAACTCGGAACCACCATTCGGAGCGAGTGACAATGTTGCAATTACTTGTAGGCTTAGGCTGTACCCACAAAATGATAATTGGATTAAGCATGTGTACACAAATTACAATCAGGTCAGATGAGAGTTGGCACACCACGATTGGTAGTTCATTGATGATGAGAACATTGAGGAAGCTTGGCTTGAACTGAAAAGGGTTTTAATTAAAGCAACAGAAAAAGATACAGTAATTTCCTGGAAAAGAAGACCAAAACCCTACCATTGTTCACTCGTGATGTCAAGCAAGCTGTACGTAAAAAAAAGAAGTATTGAAGCAAATATAAAAGTAACCCCTCCCATGATAACTATGAGAAATTTAAACAAACCCGAAATAAAGCTAGGTATCTCACGAGAAAGCTTACTACAGAATATGAAGAGGGATTGGCATTGGATTCAAAATCTAATCCTAAGAGATTTTGGAAGAATGCTTCATCTCGGAATCCGGGGAGACACTCAGTTACAGAACTACTTGTGAATGGCAATATAGTTAGTACCCCAAAAGATATAGCAGCTGAATTGAGTAGTCAATTTAAGTCATGGTTCATGCCCCCTTACCAGAAGCACCAGAATATTCTATTGAGGAACCTATGCAAAAGTTAACTGTAGTTGCCTCTGATGTGGAGAGTCGTCTGAAGCTGCTTAACCCCAACAAATCAGTTGGCCTGATGAAGTTCACCGACGATTATTGAAAGAAGCTCATGCAGAAATAGCCCTTCCCCTTACGAACATGATTCAGAAGTCTCTTGATATTAAGCAGATTACTCAAGACTGGTGGAATGCTAACGTTACACCTGTACACAAAGGGGGTAGCCGCAACAGCGTTTCCAATTATTGACCCATTAATTTTACATTTGCAGCTGGTAAAATCTTAGAAGGAATCGTGAATACTCACACTGTCGAACACCTGACCACCAATGATCTGCTCAGTGATAGTCAGCATGGCTTCAGACATGGATGCTCGGTTGAGACTAGTTCGATTGATGCGTATGATTATGTTACTGAGCATCTAGATCAAGCAATACCTGTCGACTTGGTTCTATTGGATTTTGTGAAAGCCTTCGATAAACTATGTCACTGTCGACTAAGGACTAAGTTATTTGCAATTGGAATAAATAATGAAATCGTAGAGTGGTTGCTTCAGTTTCTTTCCGGGAGAAAGCAAAGGGTGAAAATATTTGGAAAAAATGGACAGGTATTCTTTTCAGAAGAAGTGGAAGCATTAAGTGGAGTGCCCCAGGGAACCATCTTGGGACCAACTTTATTCAACAGTTATATTAATGATGCACCAACCACAGTCAAAAATAAAATAAGTCTTTATGCTGATGACTCCAAATTCATTGGACCTGTCGATACAGTAGACAAAAGAGCCTCTATGCAGAATGACCTATGGGTACTTTCCCAGTGGGCAACTTTGTGGAGGCTTGAATTCAATTTAAATAAATGTCAAACAATCCACTTCGGAAAGAAAAATGAGAAATGCCCTTATCATATGTTAGGGATGGATGGATCAAGACAGACTATTATCTTGTCTAAAGCACCTGATAAAAGATCTGTTATTATCTGTTGATACACCTGATAAAAGAGCCTCTATGCAGAATGACCTATAGGTATTTTCCCAGTGGGCAACTTTGTGGAGGCTTGAATTCAATTTAAATAAATGTCAAACAATCCACTTCGGAAAGAAAAATGAGAAATGCCCTTATCATATGCTAGGGATGGATGGATCAAGACAGACTATTATCTTGTCTAAAGCACCTGATAAAATATCTGTTATTATCTGTTGATACACCTGATAAAAGAGCCTCTATGCAGAATGACCTATGGGTACTTTCCCAGTGGGCAACTTTGTGGAGGCTTGAATTCAATTTAAATAAAAGTCAAACAATCCACTTCGGAAAGAAAAATGAGAAATGCCGTTATCATATGTTAGGGGTGGATGGATCAAGACAGACTATTATCTTGTCTAAAGCACCTGATAAAAGATCTGTTATTATCTGTTGATACACCTGATAAAAGAGCCTCTATGCAGAATGACCTATGGGTACTTTCCCAGTGGGAAACTTTGTGGAGGCTTGAATTCAATTTAAATAAATGTCAAACAATCCACTTTGGAAAGAAAAATGAGAAATGCCCTTATCATATGTTAGGGATGGATGGATCAAGACAGACTATTATCTTGTCTAAAGCTGAGAGTGACTTGGGGGTCATAGTTGATCAAGAATTAAAATTCACTATACACACACAGACAGCTGTAGCCAAAGCACTCCAAACCCTGGGCATTATAAAAAGAACAATCACTAGTAGGTCACATATGGTGATGACTAAATTTTATAAGGCATTGGTTGGACCTAATTTGGAGTTTAGCATGTGTTTTGCTAGCCCCCTCAACAAAGGTGACCAGCAGAAGCTAGAAGCAGTTCAGAGATGGGCTACGAAAGCAATTGAGGGATGCAAATACTTAAACTACTCATCTCGTCCGAAGAAACTAAAACTCCCCACTCTTGTCTACAAACCTAAAAGGGGTGATATTATTATGGCGCATAAGCTCCTGAATTCTAACTCTCCATGAGATAAGCCATTTTGACATGACTGGTCTGCCAGAACTAGGGGGCATAGTCGGAAACTATATCAGAAGAGAGCCAGAAGAGACTATACAATAGCTTCTTCACTAACAGAATAGTGAGTTTGTGGAATTCGCTCACCGAAAAAGCGGTCTCCAGTACTGCTGCCTTTAAAAGAGCTGTTGATGGAGAATGGTCATAAAAGCCATGGCGAACAGAGTGGGATGCCGTTAAGATGTCGAACCATTATCATCACTACCAGCAATTTTACAGGATTTAATCCTTATTTCGCTGGACAATGCAATTTAAGGTAATTACTGATTTTCAGAAAAAAAAGTGGAAGCACTGTTTGTCTTTTCAAAGCAACTTATTCAAATTATGAGCGACGTGGTTATATTAGAGTGCAATAAGGAAGAGTATCTCAACAGAAACTGGTTCTAGAGGAGACATTAATAATCAACTACAGCTTAGAGTGCAAGGTGAGAATTGGGAAAAGACAGAAAAAATAATTGATTTCTTAAGAGGGAGGCATGACCCTGTCAATTTATTCCCTTTTCTTGGAGGGCTAAAAAATTTAGATGATAACCTGGAAATAATGATGCCGTTTTTGAAGGATATTGGAAAAGATAATAAAATTCTAGTTAATTGACTTCTTGCTATCTTGGAAAGGGTTTAGGTTAGGAAAATGAAACTTTCAGGGATGGGCCTACAGGCTAATGTATGTCCCAGGAAGGTATTTTAAAGTACATACCTCCACTCCTCCTCCCTCTAGAGGGCCCTGACATTTGACGACCTTTAAAATATGTGTGTTATAAAAGTGAAACCTTGTAAAATAGATCTTCTGCTCAATTGAACTACAACAAAATCATTTTCAGCTTCATAACTTTGCTCAATCCCATTTTACAAGGTTTTATAGATATGCAAATATATTTCCTAAATTTTGAAAAAAAACAGTGATATGGCTCAAAATTCTACTCAAATAACAGGAATTGCATTTCCAGAACTAAAGGTAGAGAAAAGGCAACTAGTAACTGAAAATTAAGGTAAATGTTGTTTTGTCAAAATTTCAATAGGTATAGACCTGTCATGTAGGCAAATTTCAGGGCCCTTTAGAGAGAGGAGTGGAGGTGGGTACTTTGAAATACCTTCCCAGGATATACTATAGCCTGTAGACCTATCCCTGAAAGTTTCATTTTCCTAACCTAAACCCTTTCCAAGATAGCAAGATGTCAATTAACTAGAATTTTACTGAAAAGATTTTAAACTTTAAAAATTATATTCATGTGAGAAGGTTATATCAGTCCAAGTCAGCAACAAGGCTCCCAAGCTGTACAGATGGGAAATCAAACCTGTGAATTTTATTGAATTAAAGTGCAATGGTGTGGCCTGTAGGCCATCTGGCTGAGAGGGCTTCTAATATCTCAAAATAATAACTGATACAGGTCTTGAGCACCACATAGCCTAATAAATGTAGCTACAATACAATAAATTTTACTAGTTTTTGTATAAGCAAGGAAAATCAGAATGTTTTAGAACCTAGCCAAACCATTGTCATCAAAGTTGTTTTTAATGTAGCCATTCCATTTGTGTTTCATTCTTTTTACTTTCTTTGATGTAAGCCTAGGAGCAGTCATACATAAAGAAGCATATTAAGAAAACAATTCTTACTTCATAATATCCAAAATAATCCTATTTAAGATATTTTACAGGGGGAGAACCCTTATCTTCACTTCTTTCCTGGTATTTTCAGTTTTTCTATCACATTTTTAAATATTTGTGGCACAAATATAACAAGAATAGAACACAGTATAGAACAAGAATTTAAAAATTGAAATTTAAGCTATAATGTACAATCATCCTCATTTTAATCTTAGTAGGCTAAAGAACAGTCAAATAGGCTATATTATTTATTTGTAGTGTTTTGTTCAGAGCATGTAGTGTTTTCAGTAAAGCACATAAATGTCTGGAATAGCACAGTTTATAACCACAGGGAGACATGCTGCAGCAGATATATAGTTTGCAAATTATACTTTTATCTTTAAACTATGTTATGTCTTTTGTTCTAGCATGTTTCCTTCTGTAAAACCAATATTAGAGACTTTTGATTATTATGACTCCTTTGTAACACTAAAATATAAATTATATACTTACAAAAAAAAAGATTGAAAAAAATAATTCTGAAATTAATCTTCATCAATGGCATTTTTGTCTAATGTTTGATTGAGATGAAGAAGTGTTAAACACTTCTGAAAACACTTGGGCTGAACTGACAGAGGTTGTGAAGTCATGAGATGAACTGAGAAACTCAAATGTCAAAGTTTCATCAAACCTGCAAAAATAACTCAACCCCCTTCAAACACACTGGCCTCCCAGGGGACAAGCTGCTGACTGACAGGTCATTAATTAAGGTCCATAGTTGACTTCCACAAAACTTTGAGATCCCCATTTTATGCAACAAAGACATTTGTGAAAGATAAAAAACTTAAAGTTGGACAAATTTTACATACGGAACAAATGCAGTATAAAAAGCCATTTTGCAGCATAATTGCAGCATGCAGCATGATCAAAATTTTATGCGGCGTTTCTCTCAGAATTGCGGCGTAATGTCGCGAAATGCGGCATAAGTGGCAACACTGATTTGTGCTGCTATTCTCTGTTTTCAAAATCCTTAATAAGTAAAGACCCAAGTGCCATCTAACCTAACCTAATTTGTCAATATTTGGTAAAGTTCTAGCTTAGTGACTTTTTGCTATCTCAGAAAGGGGTTAGGTTAGGAAAATGAAACTTTCAGGGATGGGTCTACAGGCTAAAGTATATCTTGGGAAGGTGTTTAAAGTACCCACATCTACTCCTTCTCCCCTTTAGAGGGCCCTGAAATTTGCCTACATGACAGTTCTATACCTATTGAAATTTTGACAAAACAACATTTTACCTTAATTTTCAGTTACCAGTTGCTTTTTCTCTGCCTTTAGTTCTGAAAATGCAATTCCTGTTATTTGAGTAGAATTCTGAGCCATATCAATGGTTTTATGGCACTTGGTATTAACCAAGTGACTTATAGAAACTGCTAATTCTGTCAGTCCCAGTTTTGCTACTTTAGGCACTTCCAGGTTAGCTAGGACAATGAAATTTGGCAGGTATATCAGGAACTGGGTCTGATTAAAATTAGAAATAGTCATTTTCCCGACTTAACCATCTGAGGGGGGGGGGGGGTTAATTTGGAAAAATAGAAAAAATGAAGTATTTTTAACTTTTGAACAGTTGATCAGATCTTAATGAAATTTGATGTTTGGAAGGATATTGTGTCTCAAAGCTCTTATTTTAAATCCCAACCAGATCAGGTGACATTGGGGGGGGGACCTAAAATCATGGAAAACACTTAGAGGGGAGGAATTGGGATGACACTTGGTGGGAAAAATAAGCAGAAGTCTTAGATACATGATTGACATAATTGGAATGGATCTGCTCTATTGAGGGGGGGGGGGGGGCTAATTTTGAAAAATTAGAAAAAATGATGTATTTTTAACTTACAAAGGAGTGATTGGATCTTCATGAAACTTCATATTTAGAAGGACTTCGTAATTCTGATCTCTTATTTTAAATCTCAACTGGATCCTGCATCATTGGGGGGGGGCTGGAAATCTTAGAAAATACTAAAAGCAGAGAGATCAGGATGAAACTTGATGGGAAGAACAAAAACAAATCTAAGATACATGACTGACATAACCAGACAGATCCACTCTCTTTGGTGGAGCTGGGGGGGGGGAGTAATTCAGAAAATTAGGTATTTGTAACTTACAAAAGGTGACCAGATCAACATGAAATTTGATATTTAGAAGGATCTTATGCTTTAAAGTTCTTATTTTAAATTCTGACCAGATCCTGTGACATTGGGGGAAGTTGGAGGGGGAAACCAGAATTCTTGGAAAACATGAAAATTTGGGCATTTTTATCTTATGAATAGGTGATTGGATTTTAATGAAACTTGATATATAGAAGGATCTTATGTCTCAGATGCTCCATTTTTGACTTGAATTGGATCTGGGGACATAGGTGGTTAGAGGAGGGAAACAGAAATCTTGTAAAATGCTTAGAGTAGAGAGATCAGGATGAAACTTGATGGGAAGAATAAGCATAAGTTCTAGATACATGACTGACATAATTAGAAAAGTTCTGTTCTCTTTGGAGGAGCTGGGGGGTGTTAATTTGGAAAAATTAGAAAAATTGAAGTATTTTTAACTTGAGAACAGATGACCAGATCTTAATGAAATTTGATATTTAGGAGGAATTCATGTCTGAGAGCTCTTATTTCAAATCTCGACCAGATCTGTTGACATTGGGGGGAGTTGGAGGGGGAAATCGGAAATCTTGGAAAACACTTAGTGGAGGAATCAGGATGAAGCTTGGTGGATAGAATAAGCAAATGTCATAGTTACATGATTGACGTCACCGTACTGGATTTGCTCTCTTTGGGGGAGTTGGAGGGAGGAATCCAGTGATTTGGCGAGTTTGGTGCTTCTGGACTTGCTAGGATGTTGAAAATTGGTTGATGTGTCATGGAGCTGCACAAATTGACTTCATAAAGTCGTTTCCCCATATTTGACCATCTGGGGGGCTAAAGGGAGAGGAAAAATTAGAAAAAATGAGGTATTTATAACTACAAGTAGGTGATTGAATTTTAATGAATTTTGATATTTAGAAGGTCATTGTGAGTGACTCAGAGCTCTTATTTTTTAATCCTGACCAGCATTAAGCCTCTGATTTTCCTTTCAAATCAATCTATTGATTCTTAGAATTTTGTCAGAGCTCATACCATATGAGCTCTTGGCTCATAGCTCTTCTTGCCTCATCACAAGTGCCATATGAGCTCTTAGCTCTTTTTTTTAAATTTAGGAAATTTATTTGCATACCTTTAAAACCTTATAAATTGGGGTTGAGCAAAGTTGTGAAGCTGGAAACAATTTTGTTGTACTTCATTCAAGCAGAAGATCTATTTTGCAAGGTTTCACTTTTATAACACACATATTTTTAAAGATTATCAAAGGTGAGGACCCTCTAGAGGGAGAAGGAGTAGAGATAGGTACTTCTAAATACCTTCCCAGGACATACTTTAGCCTGTAGAACATCCCTGAAAGTTTCATTTTCCTAACCTAACCCCTTTCCAAAATAGTAAGAAGTCACTAAACTAGAATTTTACCATGAAGATAAAGGTTCTCCCCTTGCAAAATATGTTAACTAGGATTACTCTACATACTTAATCAACAAATTATTTTGTTGACAACAAATTTTCAATGAAAGAATGGTAGCATAACTGGGAAGCACTTGAATCAGCAACATCAAACCACTAGTCAAGTGTACATATTCAACTGTGTCATTTACTATCAACTCTGGAGTTTCTACAAGGAAAATCCTTAGATTGCTCCAAGCTGCAATTTAAGGTTATTTAAGGTAACATTATGAAGCAGGAATTACTTTCCTAACATGTATCATTATGTACTGGACTGCTCTTAGACTTATACCCTCTTTATATCTACTTTTGAGTACAGTTTTTTAGATAACTCTTTTTAACTCTTTCACTTTCACATTAATCTAGGCTGTTTGGCACCACTATATTAGAGTCTTAGGTAAACCCAGATATAAACATGGCTGCTCTCATAACTCATCCTTCCTCCCTCTAATGTGGTCAGACATAACTTTGGCTGTAAGCAAAATCTACATTTTTACTAATAATGATTCAAATTGATGAATAGCCTGACAATAATTGGCTTGGTATAAAAGGTTTGAGCTGTTCTGGTGCTTTGAGATGGGTTTTGGTCTCTGCTCTTTGATAAGCTCATTTGTCAGTCTCTATCTCTAAAAGGTGACATCCTGCTTACATGGCCTCATAGTCGTATCAGTGTCGACCCTTTGTATGTTTGCCTGGCCAAATCCATGATTGTAAATAGCAATGCAGGGTGACCTTGAGGAATGGTACCACTCAAGGAGAAATTATAGATTTCTAAACAACAAAGCATTTGCACTAGATTCTGATCTATGGATAAATCTTCTTGTATTTCTTTTTTTTTTTAGTGGGCCAAAAAACATTCTCCTAGCTAAATTATCCTATATGGGCTGCCCCCCCATAATAGCATAATATTTTTAGACATGAATACCGTATATAATGAGTTTATAGACTTGAGTTCATTTTTAGACATAGGCTTGTTAGAGTTCATAGGCTTGAGGTTGCTTGTGCAAGATTTTAACTCTGGTTCATTTAAGAGCATCAGCAAGTGCAGAAAATGATGCTGTGACCAAGATGGCTTCAGGATTCCATATTCATACCTGTTGTCCAAGGGACTTCTTACTGTCCAGTCCTAAGCCATCTTAAATGTTTTGTGTAGACTTGAGAAAATATGTTAGTCCCTGTCCTGTACTTGTTCTGGAACCATTTCTTTGCACGAGACTATAATGATTTTATTGATATAAATAATATGAAAGTGCAACTTGGAATGTTAAAACATTGAAAAAAAAATAATCATATTACATTTTTTGAGTCAAATTTAGATATTTCAAGGTGGACTTATTACAAGTTTCAGAAACTGATATCCAAGGGGTAGAAAGAATAAAATGCAAAGCATAGAAAGCATAAAAGGTTTAGAGCCGTTATTAAGTGACCAAAAATATTGGAGGGCAACTAGCCAACCTTCAACGGCCCCTTTTCCCCAAAGATTGATTGATCAAAATTTTGAGCTGGCCATTTTTTTCAGCATAGTTTAAAGGTCTAATAACTATGCCTTTGAAAGTAACATGACCCCCACAGCCTGTGGGGAATGGTGTATAAGCTATAAAATATGCCTTGTTTATGCATAGTAGCCTATATATTTTTGGGAAGTTTGTGTACATTTTTTGGGTGGAGGGGGGGGGGGTGGATTTAGTCCTAGGGGATTTTTCACAGGGAAAATTTTCCCTGGGCAGAGAAGTTTCTGGGGGTAAGCTTTTCATGGGACATTGTAAACTGAGGTAATTTGCCAGAATTTCTGTACTTTTTTTATTTCTCTTACTCTCTCTCTCTTTGCTGACTTAATTTTATTTATAGAGATGTTATGGGTACTTGCTCAGGGTAAATTTTCATGGGATTGAATTGTCTAGCGGATCTTCCCATAGGGAGGGGAGATTTTCCCATCAAAATGAAGCTGGATTTCCTGGTACTTAAAAAAATAATATTAGAAATTAAATGGAAAAATAAGTTTCTTAACTTAAAGTAAGGAGCAACATTTAAACTTAATAATTCCTTAATAACGACAACAGAAACTCAAGGGTTGTTTCATTAGAACAATAAGAAGATTTTTTTAAATTAATAGAAACTTTAGTATAAAGAACTAGATGTTGAGGAGGGGGCAACCTCCTTAATATACGTAATAATTTTGTTTGTCTTAAGTTTTAACATTGCTCCTTACTTTCAGGTAAAAAAAACTTTTTTTTTTAAATTTAATCATGGACATGTAACAAATACCTGACACAAGAATAAAAACAATAAACTATAGATTAGTTTAGTTCAAAAAATATTAATAAAACGTGATAATAATAAAAACAAAATGTGATTTAACAAAAAATGAAAATAAACAGATTTCTATGCTGTTTCTAAATGTATTTATCTATGCCATTATAAACAAATAAACATTTAAATGAAGATAAATCCATCTTATTAAAGACAGTGAAAATAGGTACAAAAGTCTAAATATTTCAATCACATATACAGCAATCATCATTGCTAGAAATTCTAAAGTATTCAAATTGAAACTAAGATATTTAGATAAAACAAAATAATTAACTTTCAGGTCATTCACAAAATAATGAACTTCTGGGCTATTTACTAGTATATATATATATATATATATATATATATATATATATATATATATATATATATATATATATATATATATATATATATATATATATATATATATATATATATATATATATATATATATATATATATATATATATATATATATATATATATATATATATATAAATAAATATTCATATATATTAATAAATACCTTGACAGATTCTGGGCCCTTAAAGGGACCTATAAAGTAGTGCCTTGTTCCTTTTTTTGCTAGGAGAAAAGGTTAAAAACCTACCACTTAAAATTGAAATGAACATTTATTGAAAATTGATATTTTATAGCTACATATTCTGCAGACAGTAATTTATTACTGTCAGGTTTAGTAAATGTTATGATTTATATAGCTTATAATTTTGAAAGAAGTTTACTTATAATATGGAAAAAGAAAATTTACATATATAATTTGAATGAACTTTGTCATTGAACTCTCTCTGAAAGAAATCTAATGAATAATATGGAAGTTCATTATTTTGTGAATGACCCGAAAGTTAATTATTTTGTTTTATAGAAACATGCTAGTTTCAATTTCAATACTTTGCAACGCTTTAGCGTTGCCTATAGTAAAGGCCATATGGCTCCAATGTTTTTTTCCCAGAGGCACTTCATATGGAAGGGGTGTAGGTATAAACTTCAGAGGGGGCTAATTTGATTGAAAATCAGAAGTTCTAATGCTCTTATTAAGAATTAAAAGTGATCAGAGGGCAACTATATACACAATATACAAATACTATATACAAAAAAAATACACTATATAACAAAAACTCTGGGGTTGACACAAACCCCCAGAGGCCAGCGGATAGTGTTTTAAGTTATGCCCATGGGGCATATAAGGACTTATGTAATGGTTGGTCGTATAAACGTCAGAGGTGGCTCATTTGATAGAAATTGAAAGTTCTAGTTGCCTTTTTATGAGCCAAAAGGTATCTACTCCTCCCCCACACACCCTCTTTTCCTTAAATGCATCTGATCAAAATTATAGATTGCCAGTATGTTTGAAATAGTCCAACAATCAGACAACAAAAATTTTGGATTCAGTATAGCCCCACTATAACCTGGGGGAATGGCTGTAACTTATACCCGGGGTATATAAAATTTTTATGGAAGAAATGGTCGTGTAAACTTCGAAGGGTCCTCAAATGACTAGAAATAGAAATTTCTAGTTTCCTTTTGAGAGTCAAGAGCAATATGATGGCAACGGTCCCCCTCCAACAGCTGTCTTTTCCCAAAATGGATCCAATCGAATTTTTGATATATTCCTTTTGTCCAAAATAGACCACAGATCATGTAACCAAAACTCAGAGGTTTTCATAACCCCCAGAACCTGGGGGCAAATATGGTAAATCATGTCCCAAGACATATAATGTTTTTTGTGGAAGACAGTCTAAACTTCATTAGGGGATCATTCTATTACGAATTGAAAGTTCTAGTTCCTTGTTTAAGATTCAAAAGGGAATTAGCCCTTCTGCCCTTTTTGCCCCAATTTCATCTGATTGAATTTTTGAAATAGCCATTTTGTTAAAGTAAGTCGAAAGATCATATAACAGAAACTCAAGGGTCAATACACCCCCCCCCCCCAGAGCCTGGGGGTAAGTGTTGTATTTTATGTCCTGGGGAGAAATAAAGTTCTTATGCAAAGGCTCTGAAAGCATTCACAGATCAGATAGGTCTAACCCCCACCCCCAAACAAAAAACGTATGAAAGCTATTTTATTCCAAAAATTAAGGGACCTGACTCCTGACTTTCTCTACATGGCCCAACGCCCTCCCTCCCTGAAGAAAAAACAACAATTTATTTACAATATTTCTTTCCAAAACAAATGTGAGCTGAATCTTGGTCCTCCATAGCCTGATACCCCTTCGTTCCTCGAAAAATGTCAGTAATTGATAAATCTTGGCAGCTGGTCCCTGGCGATCCCTCCATGGCCCGACACCCCTTCCCCAAAAAAACAAATTATTATCTATATTTTATTCCAAAGGCCTTGGGAGTTGACCCCTGGTCCTCCCTCTGTGGCCCTCGAAATTTCTTGAAAAAGAAATTTTTCAAAGGAAAATAAAGGCTATATTAAACTTGAGATCAGAAGAAATATAAACTTACAATAACTCGAACTCAAAACGACCAGAAATTACTATTAGTGAATAAATGAAACCCAGCAAAAATTAAAAAACAATCATAGCAAAAAACATAAAAAGTTAATAATATAAATGAATAAATAAATCTTAAAACGAATAAAGTTAAAATTGAATATGCAAATCAAGCTTAAAACTAACAAATATATTTTGCTATTGAGGTATAAATGAAACCTAAAACGAATGGAAATTAAATAAACAATCATAGCGAACAAACATACAATAGGTAATAATATAAATGAATAAAAAAATCTTAAAACAAGTGAAACTTAGATTGAAAATGCAAATCAAGCATGAAACCAAAAAAAAATCACTACAAACAAGAGCTTGGGTTTTCCCTCCTCTCCTCACTATAAAAGTCTGAAACCTGCTGCATCATTCAGGCTTCGAATCTAATCAATGCCTGCATCATGAGGCATTGAAACCTAAAACGAACATAAATTTAATAAACAATCATAGCGAACAAACATACAATAGGTACTAATATAAATGAATAAATAAATCTTAAAACAAGTGAAACTTAAATTGAAAATGCAAATCAAGCTTGAAACCAACAAAAATCACTACAAACAAGAGCTTGGGTTTTCCCTCCTCTTCTCACTATAAAAGTCTGAAACCTGCTGCATCATTGACGCTTAACTTAAAACGAATTATGTTACAAATAGTATCCTTTCAACGAACCGAGCTGGTCCCTACCCCTTTGAATCCTGGTACTGGCACTTTTACAAGACCACACATAATGGGGATTCCCCTACTACTGCCATCTACCCAACCAAAGTCATAAGTGGCATTATCGCTAACTATAGCTATAGATGGCGGCATGGTGAAAGGGAATTTTAATTGATTTTATTTATAAATTACTAAGAACAGTGAAAATGAAACGGGATTTGAATAGGTATGACCAATAAAAGTATCAAGAGCAGGGGCAATGAAATGATATTTGAATCGATTTGACCACTAAAAGTATCAATAACAGTGACACTGAAATGAGTATTTGAGTCAGTTTGATCTGTTTTAAGTACCAAGAACTGTGAAAATGAAAGGAAGTTTCAATCGGTTTTGATCTGTAAAAGTACCAAGAACAGTGGAAATGGAACGGGATTTGAATCGGTTTTATATGTAAATGTGCCAAGAATTATGAAAATGAAGGGGATTTTAATCGATTTGATCTGTCACAGTACCAAGGAAAGTAAAGATGAAACGGTGTTTGGATTGATTTTATCGGTAAAAGTACGAAGAACCCTGAAAATGAAAGGAGTTTTAATCGATTTGATCCGTAAAAGTACCAAGAACAATGAAAATGAAATGGGATTTGAATAGGTTTGATCTGTAAAAGTATCAAGAACATAGACAATGAAATGAGATTTAAATCGATTTGACTGCTAAAAGTACCAACAACAGCGATACTGAAATGAGTATTTGAATCAATTTAATCAGTTACAGTACCAAGAACAATGAAAATGAAATAGGGTTGAAACAGATTGATCATTAAAAGTTTCAAGAAGAACGAAAATCAAATGTTGATTTGAATCGACTTGACCAGTAGAAGTACCAACAAAGAAGAAAATAAAGTGGGGGTTTTAAACAGTCTGATCTTTAAAAGTATCAAGAAAAGAGACAATGAAATGAGATTTGAATCGATTCGACTGATAAAAGCATAAATAACAGAGACAATGAAACGGTTATTTGAATAAATTTGACCAGTAAAAGTACCAGGAACTGCAAAAATTAAAGGGGGTTTTAATCGCTGTTGGTGTAAAAGTACCACGAACAGTGAAAAGGAAACAGGATTTGAATCGTTTTATATCTTCTATATTTTATATCTTTATATTTTATATGGTTTTATATCTTTATATATGTTTTATATTTTAACATACGGTTTTAGGGTTTATATTATATGGTTTTATATTTTGTATGTTAATCGGTTATGATCTGTAAAGTACCTAGGTCAGTGAAAATGAAACGGGATTTGAATTGGTTTTTATTTGGATTTTTTATCGTTTCCCGTAGAAAATTATTTCACAACCTTGAAACCGCTGAGGCAAGGATTAGAAAAGCTATTCATATTTCTAGGGTAAATATGCCCTAGTTTGGCATCTTCTATAGATACATCATATCCAGCTTGCCTCTTGGATAACAAAGGATATCGCTATTCGTTTTAAAAGTTGTGGCATTCCTTCTAGCTGCATCAAGTATCAAAGATCTTCAGTTTTATCAGTGGTGCCGTGAATCCTTTTCTGTTTTCAATTATAAATAAATAATTTTTTTTAGAAAAACAGGTGTAATAGTTTAAACAAGACAGTGGAGAAAAACGAAAAAATAACTTTCAATAAAGACCAATCGGAAAATTTTTCTTCACACCCAGAGGCCTTTATCAGTGATTAACAAAATAAATAAAAGTGTGAGAATCTAGCCTAAACAAAACATGAAAAAAAAAAACAAAGATAACAGCCCAAACGCTGGAAGAAAGAGACGAAAAGAAAATTCACAGTAAAAAGAAAATTCAAAAAACGTTACAAAACACAAGCATCTGTTTCAGAAGAATGTGTCTTGTTTACAGGAGTAAGAAATTTTATTTCAATAGTCCCTTTCATAAGATTAATAGAAATATAAACGTTTACGAAAGCAGACATCTTGGTCTTGTGCTTTGTGAATTTCTTTAAAATTCTTATTTAAATGATTCCATTCAGAAGATAAATTGAGACACATCACACAATAGCAGACATCTTGATCTTCTGGCTTGGTCAAGTGATTTTGGAATTTTATTTAAATAGTCCCATTTAGAAGATCAATACAGACATAAACGTTTACAGCAGCAGACATCTTGGTCTTGTCATTTGTGACGGTTTGTCTAGCACTTTATTAAATTTCTGATGAAAAAAGATCCTGTTCAAACATCTTTGACAATAAAAAAAATATGTTTCAGTTTTATACTCCTTAACCCAGCTCTAATGAAAATCTAAAACCAAATTAATATGGTAAAAGAAAGATTTATCGCAAATACAAAAGCAAAAACTTTCTTATAAGTGCCATCAGTAACGAGATTTAGCATAAATTAATAAACATGAGTTCTTCCAGAACAATGATGAATTTTTGTGTGGCCTATTCTTCTCAGTCATTTCTCAAAGAATATGAAGAATTCCTGTAAAGGGACTGCTTTTCTTGATCTTTTGTTTTGCTCTTCTTGATCCCTTTCTAGTATACTGCATCTCCTGTTCCAATACCTTCGTTATGCTTTTAAGCTTCCTTGGGGTGGTAAGGGCGTCCTTTCTTCCATTAGTTTCTTACTTGACCAATCTAAAACTGAGTTTCTTTTCTCTACTTGATTTCATTTCAATCAATATTTGTCTCCTCGTCTCGTCCAGATTCTCGTCATCTATTCCAATGATCACCTGTTCTAAATTGAGTACATTAGACATATAAGAATCGGTGAAATGATGATAACTACCTTTAGATGCTACAATCGCAGTAAAATGATATTTCTGTTTCAACATTTTCATCCACCATAGCTTCGTTTGAAACTAGGTGTGCGATTGCTTCTTGTAACAGGCTCTCTGAAATTTGTCCCTGAAGCGAGGTTGGGCTCTCCTGAAATACAGAAAAATCCAGAGGATTCCCATTCCAGCGTCACTTTTGACTGGTGGAGGAGTGAGATATATCAAGAGTATTGTTCTATCTATGAACTATGACTATTCTAAAAGTAAAGACGGACTAAGCTTAAAGATGTTTATTGCTTGAACATAATCAGAATGATTTATTTTTAATTCACATATTTACATAAAAAATAATACTTAAAGTTCACTATTATACATCCACAAAACAGGGCCCCATGCTATAGCATATTTATTACTGTGTCGTATACACTTATCACGATCAGATCTGTCCCTTGGTGTCTACTACGCGAAGAACCTAAACTCATCTGCGTGATGGTGATAAGTCCCATAAAATTTGGGACATTTCAGTTCTTGTTAAAAAATTAACCGTTGGTACATTACCATTGACATACAACGCTTCAACCCCAAAAAATTGCATATTTCTCTCCCTTCTTCTTGAGCAGTACCTAGTTCTTTACCACATTTGTTATATGGTGTAATCACTTGGTCATAAAATCCCTTTCTCTTTCGGTTGCATAATGTATTACTTCAGAAGCTTTTATCGTGCTCAAACATATTATATTTCACTTTCCAGTGATAACAGTCAATTTCTTTCTGTTCCATGGTCAATAACAAAAATGTTCCTTCAAATATAGTACCACAAGATGAATTTTTCAAGCCAATAAATTCAGTGTAATATATTCCAATTACCTTGGAAGTTATTAATGTAGTATCTAAGTAGAGAAGCGCTTCATCAAGCCTATATACCTTTGCTCAAGGTTAAAAAGACTTGTTTCGTAATAGAAAACTAGTAGTTCATTTATCCCAATGGAATTTGTTAGACAATCAGTATGTGAGTCTATTAATCAAAATTATTGTGTTTTATTAATTTTTTTATACCCAGTCAGCAACTATAACGTTCGGAATTTACCGTCTATCTGAGCTTGGTGTACTCAAGCGTGTTTTTATTATTTTTTTTGGTACCCAGTCACCGTGTACAAGACTGGTAAATCACCAACTATATGAGCTTTGTCTCCTTAAAGGTTAAATTTTTCGGCACTCAGCCAGCAACTAAAGTACTCAAAGGTGCTTTTATCAATTTGTTTATGCCCAGTCAGCAACTAAAATAATCGGAATTCACCAAAGTAGCCGAGTTTGTTGTGGTCAAAATTGTTTTATTATGGCACTTGGTATCTACAAAGTGACATATAGCGATCGCAAATTCTGTCGGTCGGTAGGTCGGTCTGTCTGTCTGTCTGTCATGGTTTTGCTACTTTAGGCACTTCCAGGTAAGCTAGGACAATGAAATTTGGCAGTCGTATCAGGAATCAGACTAGATTAAATTAGAAATTGTCGTTTCCCCGATTCGACCATCTGGGGAGGAGTGGGGGACGGTTAAATTGGAAAAATTATAAAAATGAGGTATTTTTAACTTACAAACGGGTGATCAGATCTTAATGAAATTTGATGTTTGGAAGGAAATCGTGTCCCAGAGGTCTTATTTTAAATCCCGACCGGATCCGGTGGACATTGGAGGGATTTGGGGGGGGGGGCTAAAATCTTGGAAAACGCTTAGAGTGGAGAGATCGGGATGAAACCTAGTGGGAAAAATGAGCACAAGTCCTAGATACGTGATTGACATAACTGGAACGGATCCGCTCTCTTTGGGGGAGTTGGGAGGGAGGGTTAATTCTAAAAAATTAGGTATTTTTAACTTACGAAGGTGTGATCACATCTTAGTGAAATTTGATATTTAGAAGGATCTTGTGCTTTAGAGATCTCATTTTAAATTCCGACCAGATCCGGCGACATTGGGGGGAGTTGGAGGTGGAAGCCGGAATTCTTGGAAAACGTGAAAATTGAGGTATCTTTATCTTATGAATGGGTGATCGGATCTTCCTGAAACTTGATATATAGAAGGATCTTATGTCTCATATACTCCATTTTTAATTCTAATCTGATCCGGGGACATAGGGGATTGGAGGGGGAAACAGAAATACTGGAAACCGGAAATCTTGGAAAACGCTTAGAGTGGAGAGATCGGGATGAAAATTAATAGGAAGAATAATCAAAAGTTATAGATACGTGATTGACATAACTGGAACGGATCTGGTGTCTTTGGGGGAGCTGCGGGGTGTTAATTTGGAAAAATTAGAAATATTGAGGTATTTTTAACTTAAGAACGGGTGACCGTATCTTAATGAAATTTGATATTTAGAATGAGATTATGTCTCAGAGCTCTTATTTCAAATCCCGACCAGATCTGTTTACATTGGGGGGATTTGGAGGGGGAAATCCGAAATCTTGGAAAACGCTTAGAGTGGAGAAATTGGGATGAAACTTGGTGGGTAGAATAAGCAAATGTCGTAGATACGGGATTGACGTAACTGTACTGGATCCGCTCTCTCTGGGGGAGTTAAGGGGTGGGGTTCAGTGCTTTGGTGAGTTTAGTGCTTCTGGACGTGCTAGGACGATGAAAATTGGTAGGCTTGTCAGGAAGCTGCACAAATTTACTTCTTAAAGTTGTTTTTCCGATTCGACTATCTGGGGGGCTTCAGGGAGAGGAACAATTAGAAAAAATGAGGTATTTATAACTTACGAGTGGGTGATTGGACCTTAATGAATTTTGATATTTAGAAGGACCTTGTGACTCAGAGGCTTTTACTTCAAACCCGACCAGCATTTAGCCTCTGATTTTTTTAAAATCAATCTGTTGATTCTTTGAATTTTGCTAGAGCTCATACCGTATGAGCTCTTGGCTCTCGGCTCTTCCTGCCTCGCCACAAATGCCACTTGAGCTCTTAGCTCTTGTTATTATACACGTTGTCGGCAACTAAAACACTCGGAATTTACCAACTAGTTGAGTTTTTTGTACTCGGAAGTGCTTTTATTAAATATTGATACGCAGTCAGCAAATAAAAGACTTGGAATTTACAAACTAGCTGAATTTGTAGCGGATATTGTTTTTATTAAATTTTATGATATAAAATTGGCATCTAAAACATTTGGAAATTACCAAGTAGTTCAGTTTGTTGCATTAAAAAGTGCTTTTATTAAATTTTTGATATTCAGTCAGCAACTAAAATATTCAGAATTTACCAAGTAACTGAGTTTGATGTACTGAAAAGTGATTTCATATTTATTTTTTTTACTCGGTCATTTACTAAAACAATCGGAGGTCAGAGTATTTTTAATGTTAAATTCAAGTAGCAACAAAATCAGAAACATGACACTAGATATCTCACCGTCGAAATAAATCCAATTTAGCACATTGAATCAGCTAAAAGCGTTTGGGGTATGTGTCATTTCGATCATAGGATTTTCATAACAGTGTTTAAACTAGAGTCGATTTTATTAACTTCGTTAGAAACTTATATTTCAGCCTGAGAGAAAAAATGAATCAGCTAAGTGTTTGACTGAAAATAAATTTCAGGAAACTAATTCAAGGTTGGTCAGAGACTATGGGTTGTGTTATCAAAGTAGTATTCACAATGGTATACAATCCGATTGATTTTTGCTATTAAATTCAAGTTGAAACTAAAATCTGAAACACGAAACTAGATATCTCCCAGTCCAAATAAATCCAGCTAAGCAATTTGAACCAGTTAAAAGCGTTTGGGGCTTGTATCGTTTCGGTCATAGGACCTTCATGACAATGTTTAAAATATAGCCGATGTTATTAATTTCGTTACAAACTTAGATTTCAGTGCTACAAAAAAAGTGAGTAAGCTAAAAGTGTTTGGCTAAAAAAAATAATTTCAGATTACTAAGTGAAGGTTGGTCAGAGGTTAAGGTCTGTGATAGCAAAGGAGTATCCACAATGGTATGCCATCCATTTTATTTTTACTATTAAATTCAAATAGCAACTAAAATCAAAACATTAAACTAGATATCTCACAGGCCAAATAAATCCAATTAAGCATTGAACAAGTTAAAAGCGCTTGGGGCTTGTATAATTTTGATAACTAAGTCTTTTTCTTCTTTGGGAAAATATTATGTGTGTGACTTTTGAAAAATTCTCACCCACCTGCCTCTGAATCTTGATACATTCCCACTTCATGTGTCTCTAAGTCTTAAAAGAATCTGCATCATCTCTCTCAGACTTTGGTAAAAACCTTTTCAACCAATTTCAGACTCTAGTACAGTGCTTTTGAGCATGATAGTAGTGTCTTTGTCTAAAAATTCCTGTTTCTGCATCTCTGACTTTTGAATAAATATTCTAAGTGGTTGAAAAAACTAAGTAAAAAAAATGTCACTATAAATATTGTTTTTCTAAGAGAAAACATTATGACTAACTTATATCATTTTCATTGCGTATTTCCAAAAGTGAATTTCTTTGGTTATAAATATGTAGTCATTTTTAAGACATGATAAGAAGAAGTTAAAAAATCTTAGTTCAAAATTAAACTAAGTAAAGAAAACACTGGCTAACATAAAAAAAATCATTTTAATTTCGTATTTCCAAAATATCTCGAGTGAATTTCTTTAATTTCTTTAAGTACTCTTTGAATCTCTTTAAAATTTCACGAGTCAATCACCACAAACATTATTTTTCTAATAGAAAAAGTCACGACTAGCATATTTATATCATCTTCATTTTATATTTTGAAAATACCGCAAGTAAGTTTTTATGTTACAAGTATATTTAATGTCATTTTAAGATATGAAAAAAAGTTGAAAAAATTTTCAAGTTAAAAAAATGAAGTAAAAAAATAAAAAGGGGGCAAAAAATTAGGGGGAGGGGCATTGGGGTCCCTGAAGTTGAGAGATAGATGACCGTAAGTTCCCTCTGAAAAGAAATGCCATAATAATTGATTCATTGGGAACAAACATTTTCAAGTTTACTTTGTCCAAGCGCGCGTCATAAGAAAAAAGGGGTAGCAGACTTATTGCTTTTTGATTTATTAAAATTCATTTCTTACTATAAAATGCATTTACTATCCCAGCCAAAATATATTTCAAATCCAGACCTATATTCACTCAGTGAAGGTTAAACTTTTGATAATGTAAACCAGTTTTATATGACTTATGTAGCTCGGTAGACTGCTTGACTTATGTAAATAAGGAGCAGTGATAGGATTATGTAAATTAGGTCCCTCCCGGACGTATGATGGACCTGGTTGCTAAGGCCCGATAGGAATATGCTAATTAGGTTCTGATAGGAATATTCAAACTATGTAATGGCTGGAGTATGCAAATTATGTACTGGTTGGAGTATGCGAATTATGTACTGGCTGGAGTATGGAAATTCTGTACTGGCTCGAATATGCGAATTATGTACTGGCTGGACCAATCTAACCATTACTACTGACATTGGTATTAGTATTACATAAGAGATGTGTAGTTGTTCAAAAACTAATTTAACAGCAAAACTATTTCTGGTTGTTTTTTGCATGCATATGATTGGTCTCCTGCTTGTCTCTTGGTCATTCCATCTATTATCATGGCCCAGATCTTAACAAAATTTACAAGGTTTATTCATTTATACATGCAAACACCAGACAATTATTTTGGTGTACATTTTCTAATTTTGGTTTTATGGCCATG
>NC_088873.1:19280695-19300383 GCF_032884065.1 Artemia franciscana | reverse complement strand
TTCAAATAATGAATAACTAAATTTAAAGTTTAACTTTCTGCCCAATTTAATTAATCTGCAAAGAAACAATTTACTTACCCTAAATTGTTCGATCCTTCTATGGAATTAGTTTGGGAAACTTTTTCATTGATTCGGCTTCGATGTAAATCCATTATACTTGGGTTTCTACTGGAGTAATTACAACTGAAAAAATTATTCTTTGAAATAATTTACCTACTTCTGAAATAAAACAAGTCTCTGAAAATTTAAGACTTTCATATTTCAGCATTTACCTAAATCCGGTCAGGGTTTGGTCCTATAGTATTTGGTATTTAAAAAGAAAATCTTATGGAAAGGCACTGTCATGGTTGTCACTATGGAGATATGAAGTAACGTATTCTCCTTGTAGTGATGGAACAACAATACTTTTCAGTAATGGTGTCGTAGTAGACACCAGGATTTCCGGCTACATGTTATAAGGTTAAAACTATCAGTTGAAAATTAGATTAGTAGTTTGTTGATCCGAGAAGAAGTAAATGGACGAATATTGTCCAATATGGATTGAGTCCTCAAAATAGGTGAATCGTAAACATTAACAACAAAATATTTTATCATAGTAAACTCAATATTAATTTTAAATACATTTTGAATTTTATAATTCCAAAATTGAAAAACAGTAGGAAACCCAAATAGATTATTTGTAAGGTAGGCATAAAAAACACTTATAAAAGGACCAAGACCTTTTTAGGCAGCTTTTCGTGCAATCAAGTAGTTCGTGGTAACGCACTGCAGTAAGGAGCGACCCAGCTAGATAGTAACCGAAACTCTAATAAATGGAATTTTGATACCAATAGTTACATCAAAAGAATTGCATTTTAATGCTGATTTTTAAGATATAAGTTTCATCAAGGTCAGTTATACCCATCGAAAGTTAAAAGCCTGAGAAAACTTGCCTAATTTTAAAAAATAGGGCGAAACACCCCCTAAAAGTTATACAATCCTAAGGAAAATCACACCATCAGATTCAGCGTATCAGAGAATGTTATTGCAGAGGTTTCAAGCTCCTATCTACAAAAATGTGGAATTTCGCATTTTTTGTCAGAAGACAGATCACGGAAGCGTGTTTATTTGTTTTTTTTTTTGTTTGTTTTTTGTTTTGTTTTTTCCCCCAGGGATGATCATATCGACTGAGTGGTCCTAGATTTTTACGAGAGGGCTCATTCTAACGGAAATGAAAAGTTCTAGTGCCCTTTTTAAGTGACCAAAATAATTGGAGGGCGCTTAAGGCCCCCTCCCACGCTCATTTTTTCACAAAAGTCACTGGATCAGAATTCTGAGATAGCCATTTTATTCACCATAGTCTAAAAACCTAATAACTATGCCCTTAGGGACGACTTTCTCCCCCGCAGTGCCCGTGGGAGGGGCCGCAAGTTACAAACTTTGACCTGTGTTTACATATAGTAATGGTTACTGGGAAGTGTAGAGACGTTTTCAGGGTGATTTTTTGGCTTAGGGGGAGAGTTGAGGGGGGGGGGGGGTACGTGGAAGGATATTGCCATGGAGGAACTTTTCATGGGGGAAGAGAATTTCAATGAAGGGGGCATGTGATTTTCTAGAGTTATTTGAAAAAAACAATGAAAAAACTAATATAATAAGTATTTTTCTTCTGAAAGTAAGGAGCAGCATTAAAATTTAAAAAGAACAAAAATTATTACGCATATGATGGTTTACTTCCTTGTTATACCTCACTCTTTACACTAAAGTATTTTTAGTAGTTTCAACTATTTATTGTACGGCTTTTGTGATTCAGAGTGTGATTTAAGTTCTAAAGCTGAGAGCTCAAAGTCACTATGGCTTAAATGGGATATTTAAGCTTTAGTGTAAAGAGTGAGGTATCGACGAGGGTTGAACCCCCTCATATACACAATAAAAACATGCAAATACAGAAGTTCGCTACGTAAGTTAATTCGTAAGTTACATATAATTTTTACCAATGAAAACGTTTGTACAAAATTAGAAGTTCTACTTGCCTTTTTAAGTAATCAAAAAATTTGAGGGGAACTTACCCTCCTCCTTCACTCTTTTTTTTCAAAGTCTTCCGATAATTGCAATTAATTAATATGCAAATTGTATTTTAATTTTTTTGTGCGGAGAGCCAAGATCAAAACATGCATTTATTCGAAAACGTCCAGAAATTAAATACAGAAAAACAAGTTTTTTTAAATGACAGTAAAGAGCAACATTAAAACTTAAAACGAACAGAAATGACTCCGTATATGACATGGGCTTTTCCTCCTCAACGCCCCGCTCTTTACGCTAAATTTTCTTACTGTTTTAAAAAGTAGAGTTAAGAGAAAGAGTCAAACTTTAGCGTAAAGAGCGGGGCGTTGAGGAGGAAAAGCCCCTGTCATATACGGAGTAATTTCTGTTCGTTTTAATTTTTAATGTTGCTCCTTACTTTCATTTAAAAAAACTTGTTTTTTTCTATTTAATTAGGGTTATAAGCGAATGAAAAGGGTCTCGTCTGAAAAGGAATTTGATTTTGTAGTGTCACTTCAAAGGACTAAAGGCGATCGTAAAGAATAATGAACTTCATAATGAACCTATAAGTACGACGAATTCTTTAATATGTAAAAGTGTTTTTAATGAATATTAAATTATTCGTAATTGAATGGTTTGGCCAACATATACCTACAGCCAGGAGACAATTACCCTGAAATTTTGTATATTAAAAATTGTTTATTTAATGAATTTAGAAGAAAACTCATTAAATTCGTTCAATAGGCCATGATTTTAAGAGAATTAATAATAAAAATTTATATCATAGCCCATTTTTAAACAGAACAAATGGGGTAAATTTCACTAAAGAGAAAGAAAACAGTAAATACAGAGACATTTAAACTAATAAGCCAAAGTCAAGTCTTTTAGGGATTTCAAGAGTAGTGTAGCTTCAGTGTTATTTTGTAGCAGGTAGGCCACTATTTTTTAGCTTTGATTTGACTGGTGGGAGAAAACTCACAGATAATATCATAGTTAATATAGATAACCAACTATGTATAACAAACTGTATATAACATATATAACAAACTATAGTTAATATATTTATATATATATATATATATATATACATATATATATATATATATATATATATATATATATATATATATATATATATATATATATATATATATATATATATATATATATATATATATATATATATATATATTTAACATATAGATAATGAATATATTATTATAGATAAACAATGTGTGATATTTTAGATAAAATACAAAGATAATATTAGAGTTTCGGCCTTGGGTTAGAAAGGCATGTTTTGTTAAACTAGCACTACGCACCTCAAACGAGAGCAACAAACTTCTTAATAAAATCAACTGAGAACATCAAACAAAATTTAGCAACATCTTAAATAGGCAATACGAATCTGGAGCAAATATTTCTTATTCAGTCATGAATACATACCACTTACAACCAAAAAAGAATTTTAGAAATATGTGGAAAACAATATAGCTAAAACTTGGCGTGAATACTTTCAACGGCCAGATGTAGTTTTCGAATATTTAATCTTAAGCTTTTCTTTAACATTTCTCAGAACCTGGAGTCACGAGAAAGGAGGTTTTCAAATGAAGTTACTGATGAGCTGAAAGAAAAATTATGAGTGCATTTTGGACTAAAGACTAATATTCGTATTTATCAAAATTCAAAGACTGGCCGAAATTTTTAAACATCTTAGGAGTACTTTACACAGATAAAATTAAAATGGACCTGGTCTGGCTTAAATCTAGCTAAATTATTCTCCACGTTTAAAATTGGAATCTATTAAAAAATCTTACTAATATTGCAATCAACGGTGATAGGTCTTTTTGAACTGCAATCAAAAGGGTCTTTTCATGTTTAAAATTAGACTTAAAATTATGACTAAGCAGAACTTATAAAGCAGCCGGAGCCTCCTGACGAATGCAGAACAATCACAACGTAAATGAAGATGAGAGCTAATACCATCAAGATCATACAATTTAAACCTAAGGTTAAGAATGCACTTAATAATCGTTTTGTTGACAGAAGAATAATAGTATATAACAAAACTTAACATGGCAAAATGTGTGAAACAACAGACTAAAAATACTATGAACACTAGATTCAATCTTATGAAAAATATTCTTAGAATACCCAAGTGAAGTCAAATCTAAAATGACCTCAACAGTCCCTATTCCATATTCTTTATGCAATCTATATGTGATTTCAGAATTTAGTACAATTTATAACAGCTTTAAGACTGAGGTCTTCACTCCAAATTCTGCTGAGAGTTTTGAGTTTAACGGAAAAAAGGGGGAGTAGAAAATTTCAATACTTTAAACTAAGTAAAGTTCATTAATGTTAAGTTGCACCCAGGTTTTTGGCAAAAAAATGGGCGTAACAGATTGAAAAGATTTTAACAAAAGACAACAGACATTTTAGGGCAAAAATGTCTTAAAGCCAATTGTGTTTTCTCCACTGATGTCTTTTGTAACGTTTCTTATTTGTAGTAACCAAGGATCGTGGATCAGCAGTTAATGTCACAGTAAGAGGTCAAAATCACGTCAAAATTTATGAAAGAATATGGAACATCGACGGAGTAAATAAAATAGTTAAAATTGTTTATAGCACCACTAATATCACCCTTAATTCAGAGATTTAGGTACTATATAACGGCTAACTGGCAACGAGTCTAAAAATAATTTCGCTCAAGCAGAGGAACTATGATCATTACAATTTAAATCACCCTTCACTAACCGTCAATACCTCTGATTTTAAATATTACTAGACAGATTTTTAAGAAATGAGCAGGTATTGGAAAACCTACTAGTTGAAGATACATGCTTCCTATTGCAGTTAAGATATACATTTATAGATACATGATGACCGGCCCCTAGAGCCATAATACTATCAGAGGAGTGAAATAAGACCTATGATAAAGTTATAGCTAATTGTTTGATAACACCTGGTAGGCCCTTGAATGGTCTGGTTTTTATTTTCTGGTCATTGGTAGCAATAAAAATATATTTTTTGCTTCTTTGTAGAGAGTTAACGGATTTGGTAAGAAATAAAGTTTTTGTACAATCAAACTGTCAAAATCGCTAAGATTTTGGAATGTTTGACCAGTTTTATCTTTTGTGGGGTTATTAGTAAACGTAACCATAAGTTTTACTTAGGATATCGCACGTTTGCTCTGGACATCATGAGACACATTACATTTTAGCCAATAAGATATAAAACTCATCTAACAAATAGAACATTAGCACAGAGTAGTGCACAGGGTTAATCACAGGGTGATAGGTTTTGGCCGGCAGAGTGACAAAATTTTATTTGCATATTATATTTGGCTTTCATATGGTTGGAAGATTGATATATATGGCAGCAACAGCTGCAGAAATTCGTAGCCTTGAAGAATTCCTAACCCACCTCGAGCACATGGGTTATGCTATAACTCAAGACTATTCACCGACTTTACCTCCATAGATTGTCCCAAACGTTGAGGGTCGATAAGACCTTGATAGTTTTTACTGGTTACCGCATCATAATTGGCAAGTAATCACTTAATTATCGCATGAAATTTATTTTCGCAGGTCATGACATTACATCTATTCAACACGGTTGGAAGAGAATCGCTGAAGTATTTTGGTGCACTTCGACTTGTCTGAAAAAACAGCTCATTGCCAGATAGTTTAGCATTCTGAAGAGCTTCACGATCAAGAGTTTTGTTAATAACATGAGTTCATTTTGAAGAGACAAGTAGATATGGCGGTGGATTCAATGTCGGAACTAACATAGAGAATAGGTAGCAACAGAAAACTTAATTTATAAGCTTTACGTAATCATTGATGAAGTTATGGGTACAATGCTGAGCGCAAATTTTTGAAAAAAGTTTGTAAAAAGCCAAAACAGGAATTTGGAACCCTTCAAAGGGTGAAATTAATGCCTACAATGGTACATTTATCTCGTCATTTTCAAAATTCTGAAGCAAATCAATCCTCTTTCTCATATGCAGAGGAGAGACATGATCAACAAGTCCCCTTGGCGCTCTTTGGCTACTAGGATTTATATCTGCCCATTAATCAACTTTAACATATTTGAAAATATTCTCAGGAAATAACCCAACTTCTTGAATAATAATAATTTCATCATCAATGAGCTACAGTTTTATCTGGCAACACTTTCAGCAATCTTCACGCCAGTGCCTTATCACTATTTTTAGAGAGTTTTTTTGTTACCTGAACAAAAAATCACTTAATTAGGAGATTAAACACTAGATTAATGAAGAAAATCGATAAGTAAACCAAAAATCACTAATATCTAGTGATTTATACTCACAGACAACCTTGCCTTTCAGTAATAAGAAAGGAATCATAGAGGGGAGATTTATAATTTAGAGGGCTGTAACTGGGATTACCGATTGGATTTTTGATCGCAGAGAACTAAGAACCTCTTATTATGCGAAAATCATTCTTTATGAATAGCTCAGGTCATAAATAGTCTTGGTCCAAAGCAAAGTCAAAATCAATCCCTTATCCTCAAAAAAAGCTAGTAAAGATTTGATATGCAATCATTAAAACCAACATTAAAGTTTTTATATATCTGCAAACTCAAAGTTATGATTTATTCATAAGTTAAAAAATCTTAAGATCTTACTATTGTACACTAGTCGGATGTCAAATGAATACTTGAAAATACAAGGTTAAAATAGAAAAAGAAAATTTGTTGCTTCAATATTTTAGAAAAACCTATTTAAATCTAATTTGAAATTATTAACAAGGTCTTGGAAATGGCTTGCAGACTAAAATTGAAAACCTTAGACCAGGTACTAAAGGTTATTCAAGTGCCTCTAAAATGTATTTTGGATAGGAAAAATAGCAAATCAAAGCACACTTTTTGTATACCAGAAATTTAAAATAGAATATCTGCTAAATCGAGGTGGTTGCTTGCCGAATTAGGTTGAAAAGACTAAGCATTGCTAAGAGATTAAGGGGGAGTGAAAAAGATATATTCTTATTCTAACTCTTAGATATAAGTCTATTAAATAGCACACTACGAGATGTAAAACCGACATAAAGATAGGAAGCAAGTAAAGTCAAAAACGTGATATGGCATATTTTATCAAAATACCTGAGCTAGAATATATAATCTATGGCCAGGATTATCAAGTTTAAACTTTCTAAAAGTATCAAGTTGGGTAAGTAAAAGTTTAACTTCAACTTTCGGGAAAGGGTAGAGTTACAATAAAAAGCTCTGTTCGTCCTGATTATTAAATAGAATTTTTACAAAAGCTTTACAATAGCATTGGGAGAAAAATTGAAATTAAATTTATTGTAGGTGAGGGATAGGAAAGGAACAGGCTATTTAAAAATAGGTATTTAGAAAGGGACTAAATATTTTGTGTTTACAATCAGAACAAATATTTAGTGCTATTTAACCTTAACAAATTCAAAGTATATGCTGTAAATGGGATTTCAATCTACCCAAACACAGGCAGAGAGAGAATATAAAAAACATATGATGCAAACCTCTCAAAATAATATTGCTCCAGTTTTTTTGGAACGCTTGTCAAAAAAGGAAACTTCCTTTGAAATTCTTCAGACAAAATTCAAATAAAGTTTAAACCTGTAAAGAGGTTGAAAGTTGGACTAACTACATTTTTTGTAACAGCTTCACAGGGATCTGTCATCCTTTTAAGCTCATCTTGAGCAAGAACCTTTCACTGTCATGACGAAAAGTCAATACAAGGACACTGCACATAATTAGGTTTTCGGAATACAGTAATATTGCTTTTGAATATTGAGTTGAAATATTTAGAAAATGTTGATGTGTCAAATGGGCCCGAAATCTCAGCTTAGGAGGAGCCAAAGACAAATATGGTAAACCTGACACCATTCAGGCGATAACAGAAACATAGATACAATAGAGTTTGTACAACTTATAGGCTGGAGTTCAAACCTTCTGACTGTGGCAGGAAACAGCTTGATGAGAATGACTTTAATTTCTCATGTCAGGTGGGATGACCAGCAATATTTTATGTAGTCTGTCTTAACTTTTTCAGCAGTAGTTTACGTGGGAATAAGTTTCTTTTTACACTAATTAACTGGCTAAATGAAGATACAATACAAATTTATGAAAACAGTTAAGCACTAGAGGTTAAATACTTTTTAAATTAACAGATAATTTTCATACACGGCTATTAAAATATTGAATCTGCAATATGTTTGGGATTGACTGGGTATAAAGCTCGAAGATCCATCTAGATTTAACTATTATCCTGGAGTGCCTCGTGGCCCCCACTACCCTAAGGAAAGTGTAGAGTATATTAGTATTCTATTACATTATATTGTGTTCCATGGTATGGCAACGTGATCGATCGGTCTAAAAAGCCACTCTCGGCCAAGGGTAAAAAAACCTGGGTCACCACTAATGTCTCTAGCTATTTCTTTGGAGAGTAAACAGAACCCCGGTCGAAAATTGTAGAGATGATACTTCTCGAAAGCTCTTTTCCGACTCCACCAGGGCTTAAGGAAAAACCTCATGCAGTTGTAGAAATTCACTTTTATTTTCCAATGTCAAATGCGGCAAAACTCACAGCATTAACTATGAAAAAAAAGACAGACTCCCTAAGTAAAATTTCCATGCACACTAAAAACAAAACGCCCATCAGCCATTGATTTATCAAGCTTATAAAAGCGAAAAAAAATATAATTTCAATTTTTGTCAGTAAAGTACAAACTATGTTCTGGTCTTGGGAAGGCATGGGTGATTTGAACCCTAGTCATGATAGTTTTTATTCCTTTTAGTTTTATACGGTTATTTATTGTAATTTTTTTTTGTTCTGGGTTTAAAATATTTATAGATGCTTATTTGTGGTAGTCTTAAGCTTGGTAGATTATTTAAATTTAGTTTTGCTCATTTTGGCTTTAATAGGGTTCTTTACTTTTTTTTATTTATTTTGTCAAAAAACATTTTCAAATTATTATCTTCAATTTATATCGTCGTAGTGTTTTCAGGGGAAAAGAAAATAATAGTTTAAATCTTTCCAGTTTTCCTTTAAGAATTTATAGTTTAAGCTGCTATTTGTATGTTGGAGAATATTTTTCATCAATTTTTAACAACAGACACCCTTTTAAAAATTTGGATACAAATAGTACTGTTAAATTCAGTTTATAACTTCTCTAGTTGACTTGAAAAATAGAACTAGATACCATTCACAGAAAAAATCTATTATGCTTTTTGACAGATTGGATGTACTTATGGTCTTCTGTTTCGGTTCAACTCTTATAGCCAAAGTAGTAATAGAAGTAGCACACGAAAGTACGAAAATATTTCCCACAGTCATTCTTGAGATACTGCTGAGAGGACGTATTGGCAATCAGCATGCACGCAGTGCTTTTTATTTAATCTTAAGGCAGTATTTAGTTTTTAAACCTAATGGGCAAATTGATTAAGTGTTGGGGGTCTATCTACGAAATTGACCTTGACATACATATACAAGACTATTGTGCTATATTGAATGAAATGAATATCTTAAATCTTGATTGGAAGTGTTTGGAAAAGTATGAGCTACAGAGGTGGACTGATTGCCCTCCATTTGATTCCATCCCTTAGAAAGGGTACTAGAACTTTGAATTTACAATTAAATTACCTATTTTAAAATTTCAATGACATTACTTGCTATGATAGAGCAGAGCTGACTCTTTTAATACTTGCATTTGTATGTTTTTTTTTGTTTTTTTTTTATTTGAACTCCCCCCAAATGTTTCAACTTAATGCCCTTACTTTCATTTATAAAAATACCGCAGAAGTAGTATCAAAAGTATTTATATAGTGTCTTCAGGCTAGTTCAAAGTCTGCTAAAACTTATACTGAAAGGTCTAACCTAATAATGCAAGCCATTATTGTGATATTGCCTTTTCACCCTATTGACAATATACAGGATCGTAGTTCGTTTTGATTTAGTTCATCATCTGCTTAAATATTCCTTAAAAGTTTCACATTAATACCCTTAGCTTGTCCTAATAGACATTTAGGTTTATTAGCAGTAGTAGTAGCACCAGTAGTTATAATAGTAGCAATAAGAGTAGAGCCAATAGCAATTAACTTAGCTTTAGCAATAGAAGTAGAAGTAGTAGTAATAATAACAGTAGCAATAGTAGTAGTTGCAGGAGCAGAACAAGTAGTATTATGATGCAAACGTTGTATTTGGTTATTTCAGCATCCCCCACAACAAGAGTTTTAAGTTTTGATCTCACTAACGTGAGATTCCTGATATTAGTGTTATACCCTTTTGACAACCAGCATACGGATAAGGATCCATACAACAGAAATTTTTAGAAATAATTTCTGAAAAATTTACCTCCATTCCCTTAGGTATTGATGTGACAGTACTCAAAGTAGTGTTATAACTACTCAACTTAATGAAATTAGCCATTGCTGTGATACTGTTGATTTGCTCTTTTGATAATCAGTATATTCACATACTTTTTGAAATTTTTATCTTAATGCTCTTAACATTACAAGTAGTTGCGATAGGAATAGTAGTTGGAGATACAGTAATAGTAGTAGTTGAAATAGGAAATGTAGCAGTAGCAGTAGTGTCAGTAGTAGTTTGCACATCTTGCCTTTTGGTCAATTGATCTTCCCCTTTAAGTAATTTCTGAAGGGTTCAACTTAATAAACAAATCACTTCTTAAAACATGCTATTTTGACAATGACATATTAGACAAAGAAAAGAATAGATATAATAAATGAAATATTAAATCAAAAACGTGAGAAAAATGAGGATTTTCAGACAGTAGCAAATTATGAAACTGGAGACGAGCAAGTGTTTTGACAAAGACCTTCATCAAGCTGTCTGCAGTGCTAAAAAAAACCTCTAATCATTTAAAGTGAATTCAATAAGATGAGAAAAGAAACTGAATTAAAAAAACAGCTAGAATATATGAAACACGTCTCACCCATCAGATTGGACAATTATTCTTGCATTGCATTTTTCCAGCTTAAAACCTTAATTTTCATTAGACATATTGAGAACTTGTTTTAAATTAGACTGGAAAAAAATATTGATTGAATCTTTTGATATCAACTTACTATACGTTTAGTATAAGGAATGTATACTCTAGTGCAACCATTTGGAAATATAATTAAGATAAAAAAAATATATAATTAGAAAGTCAGCTTTAAATAGTGGTGCGGGAGATATTTCCTTAAATTTTTATTCGGTGTATTTTGGGTAAACACAACGTTTCAGGGGGGGGTACCTTCCCTCTTATCCCCTGAACTCTTAAAAATAGCAATAACAATTCATATTACCAATCCGATGAGTCCCCTCAAAAGTATTTAAGACCACTCTTTCTATAAAAACAGTATTTGCCCCCACGGTATATCTTACAACCCTTGGCCTGGAAGTTTTGGGGGCGGGTGTTTCTTCCTAAAAGACATAATTTTAAGACTTATCAACTATAATGAACAAAATTGCTACCTCCATATTTTGATTCGATGTATTTGGGTAAATGATGAGCGTTGGGGGGGGGGGAGTGACTGGTTGCTCTGAAATCACTCTTATATTTATTTCTTTATTTATTTATTTTATTTTTCACCCACACGACACATTAAGTAGATAAGGTGAAGTAAGAATAACTATAAAAAAACCACCAGGAGAGAAACAAATAAACAGACAAAATCAACAAAAAAAACGAATATGACGGTGGTGATGGGATAGGCACGCAGAAGTTGTACTGGAGAATTTTCTGTGAAGAATCTCCAATTTTAAAGTTATATGAGGAACTGATAATTTTCTAACAAGAATCCGGTTTTTGGTCCAAGGTGGAAAATACTAAAAAATTTGCAAAATATGAAATAATTTATCCAAATTCTATTTAAATTTCTATTATTAAGAAGGGGGAAAAGACCTGAAGTATAAAGGACAAAAAGATCACAGACAGTAGAATAAAGTTTGGCCTGCGCAGGTCTGTTATACTCCCCCATGATTGGAACAATCTTTGAATAGCCAATCTGGATCTTTTTATTTTAATCACTAACAGTTCAGTGACATAAGCTTAAAAGATTGTTAGTAATGGAGATACCAAGCCAACGATAACAATCAACAAGAGGGATAGTGATATTAATACAGTGGAGGAGAGTAGCAGTAGTAAAGTTATAGGGAAGCAACTCACATTTATCTATGTTAAGTTAAAGGCCAATATCAGAGAAAGCATTAGAAACTATAGAGACCATTTGGGATTGACTCTTTTTGGAACGGCAAATCAAAAGCAAGTTGTTAGCACACTTTACTTGACTTACTTTGACTTAAGTCTCCTGCCAGGCACTGCTCAGCGTATAGAGTGACGTTAGCTTCCTCAGTCCACTTCGATCCTCGGCGTGTATTTGTTCTTCCTCCTGTCTGATGTTTGCCATCGTCAGGAACTCGGACAGGATGTCGAACCAACGTTTCTTCGGTTGGCCGTGAGGTCCCTTCCAACGAACTTTGATAGGGTCGAAGTCTTAGATCACCTTATTGGGTAGATATGGTGGCATTCGAAGCAGATGCCTGAACCATCGTAAGGTTCGCTCTGCTGCTTGAGTCGAAACCCAAGACTGCTTTGTGAGTTGCAGAATATTCTCAATGCTGAGGAAGTCGGGTGATCGTAGGTCCTTAATCCTCCTCAGGCTCTTCACATGAAATACGTCTATTTTCTTGAGGGTTGCAGCTAATACTTGCCATGTCTCAGCTCAATAAAGCATCACAGAGCCGACTGGAGCGTTGAAGATCCGCAGTTTTGTTGTGCGACTGATGTTTGGTTTTGCCAAAGGTGATGGTTCAGTCTGCCTATGACAAAAGAAGCTTTAGATAATCTTGCCTGCAGCTCAGGGAGAAGCCTGCCATTTGAAGAAATTATGGAGCCGAGGTAGGTGAAGTCTTGAACAACCTCGACGCTAGTGGTATTTTCCAGGCTAACTGGAAAGTTAACCGTAGGAGAAGACGGGTCTATGGCGATAATTTTATTTATGTTCCAGTTTATATGCAGTTCTATTTTGGCAGCCTTTTTTCGCCAAACTCGGAGGGCTTCCAGCAGCTGCTCCATGGAGTCTGCCAGCATGGCCAAGTCATCGACAAAATGAACATCTGTGACGGTATGATCTCCAAATTTGAGCCCAAAGCGGAGACATGAAGTGGTTTTTGTAAAAACGTAATCTGCGATGACCTTGAAGAGCTCTGGGGCTACTGCATATCCTTGACGCACCCCTGTCGTGATTTGAAAGAACAGGATGCGCTGACCATTTACTTGTACACAATTCTCTGTCCCATGGTGCAGCGCCTTGAGAAGTCTGCAATATTTCTTGGGTAGGCAAGTCAACTCTAGAATCCGCCAAAGAGCTTTTAGATCGTCTGAGTCAAATGCAGCACGGAAGTCAAACGAAGGCAATAAATGCTTTTTGTTGGAACTCTGTGGTCTTCTCTACTATTTGTCAAATCGTGAAAATCTACATTATGGTTGAACGATCCGATATAAAACCAGCTTGCTCCGGTCACCGGATATTTCAAAATGATGTTCTGACATCGATCCAGCAGGACTATTGTAAACAGTTTGCCAGGGACTGACAGTAGTGTTATTCCCCAGTATTTGGAGCAGTCGCTTCTTGAGCCTTTTCTCTTCCAAAAGGGGATAATGACACCCTTCCGCCAATCCTTGGGAATTATCTCGGTTTGCCATATTGTAGGGAAGAGGGTGTGTAGAAACAGGAGCATTGCTGGACCTCCATATCTTAGCAGCTCTGAGTTTAAGCTGCAGATACCAGCAGCTTTATTATTCTTCAGCCTTTTTACTGCATGTCCAATTTCTGAGGGGCTAAAAGGCTCATCTGGAGGAGGATCTGTTCCATCTCTTTGACTGCAAGGTTGGGTTGGACTATCATTAGGAGCCGCAGACGGACTAGTATGGTTGAGGAGCGAACAGAAGTGGTCCTTCCACCGCTCAAGACAAAAACCTTCATCAGAAGGAAGTGCACCATCCCTGGACAGGACGTGACCCAAGGTGGGAGTTTTATTTTCAGTGAGATCTCGGAGATGCTTGAATAGGCTGTTCATGTCTTTCTTCTTTTCAGCTAGCTCAATTTCATCGGCTTTCCTTGCAAAAACTGGGTTCTATCCCAGTAAATGAGTCTGTCCCGCACTCGATTGAGTCTTTGATATTTTGTCATATCCCCAAGAAGTCTTGCCTTCCGTCTTTGCTCTATGACTTCCAGTGTTTCATTAGTTAGCCAGAATTTCTTTGGGTAGCTCCTCTTGCCAAGCACTATTTGTGCTGATTCGCTGGTCTGCGATTTAAAATGCTTCCAGAGATCTTCGCTGCTATTAAGAGAGCCAAGGGCCTCGAAGCGATTGGATATCTCGTTACTGTACTTCTGGTGAGTATTTGGTTCCTTTAATTTCCCAATATCTGTAGCGTCGGTTTTTTTTTCCAATCGTTTTGCATGGAGGCGAAGCCAAAATTCGGTGCACAAGAGCCTATGGTCTTTTTTTCCTAACTCTACTGATCTGTAAGTTCTGCAGTTCTTCACCAATGATCTCCAGCGTTTTGAAATAATAACGTAGTCAATTTTTTTCTTTGAACGACGTTGTTACTGTACCAAGTGTGCTGATGAAGAGTTTTGCGTTGGAAATAGATGTTTGCAATGTAAAGGTCTTGAGATCGGCACAGTTCAATTAGGTGGAGCCCATTGTCGTTAAGTAGGTCGGGGGATACATTGGATGTATTTGGGAAGGAAAGTGTTGAGCGAAGAAGGGGACTAGATGCCCTCTGATCTCTTTTAACTCTTAAAAATGTTACTAGAACTTCCGGTTTCTGATCGATTCAGCCTCTTCCAAAGTTTGTACAACCTGCTTTGTCATATAAAGTTGATCTGGGAAAATTTAATAAATAATTAGTGACAATACATTAAGCACTCGTGGATAATTACTAAGGCTTCTTAAGAGTCAAAAGGCTTCTATCCTGTTTTGTTTTTTCCCACTGTCACTTTATATAGAGGGGGTGACGATAGGGACGTTTAAGGAGGCCAGTTTGGTTGGAAAATGATTAGGATCTCTTCCATAAGTAAAGACTATCTGCTTTCTTGTGACATCTATGAGGGAGAATATACTAGCTTCCGTGAAGTTTTCATCTCTCAACTTTCGTGCTGCGAACTAAATCTCCATATACAGACCGCTTTTTCTGGTGGACGCTAAGAATGTTTGTTTTACTCTTGAGAAAGAGTAACTCGTTGTTTCACATTCCGAAATGTAGTGAATGAATTTCAGGGAGTTCAACATTTTCTTCTCCGTTCTCTGGAACTATAAATCAATGGCGTCGTAATAATTTCTAAACTTCAGGAGAAATTGAGGCACAATCTTCTCTCCTGGAAAAGTGTTGAGAAGACGAGGTAATTGTCCCATTAGTGTCACATGTATATCATTATCCTTAGCACAAACAGTCACTCACTTAAGGCCAATTCTGAAGCAAAAGGCAACGTGCAGATATATTCTAGTGTCCGCTTTTTCATGAGTGCTATACGGAAATTCCTCAAAACTGAGCGAATCAACATCCTGACTTAAACATACAGCTCTCATTCTGTCTTTAGTTCCTATAGAAAGCCATAAACGTAAGATGTTGGCAATACTTAAGCTTTTTATACAGTCAAATCTATTTGTTTCCCCAGTTTCATAAATTGCTTTCTTCAACTTTGCTTTTCTCTTTGTATTTCCAAAAATCTTTGTACAGTTTAAAATTTTTTAGCTCGTCAGGAAGCAGTAGACTGTGAAACAGAGGGCATGTAACAGGTAACACCCACTGCAGTTCCTTGTCAAATTATACCACCATTTACATCAGTGGGAACAACCAGTCCGTCATACCTTTCACCCACGATGTGAATTTCACTTTCTGTTTCAGGTAACCCTTTCAACACGACTTTAAGTAGCCATAAGGCATAGATTTTGATAATTTCATGTTCAGCTGGTGGCTTCTGGACAACCTGTGGCATGAAGCCAATAGCAAAACGTTCACCATCATACAAGCAAAGTTCTTCTTTGAAGTTTGGGTCTTCATTGACTCAAGCCACTGGCCTCTCTCACAAGTCTAGCACCATAGATTTCACATCACTTCAAAAAAAAAAAAACAACGTAGAAACTCTAAGCTCAAAAATTGAAGGAGAACACGAAGTGAGTTCAAAGCTACAAAATATTTTAAAGCTATTTCTGTCCACTGTTAGTGCTGAAATCTACACCACACGAGGCTTCCTTTATTGTCATAAGCTCTGAAAAATCAGCGGTTTGTCCAAGGCATTCATTTTTTATTCCAATTTTCTTGAGGCAACCTCTCGTGGGACTGCTTCATTACCCTTTGACATACCATTGGGTTCTTTCCCTTTGACGTATTTGGCTACAACTTTAAGGCCTCATTGCTCAGCTACAAGTAAGGAGCTAATAATTGATTGACTGGCCCGCTTATTGGTTTTCAAATTTGTAAGGATTTCTTCAGTTTTGGTAAAGGTGTCTTTCTGACTGTGCCATACGCACAAAACCTTTTTTTGCAAGCATCAACTGTTCTTCGATAAATTTTTAGCCATCTCCATGTCGCATAGCATCAAACTCCGAAGTTTCGTTCCTATTAATAAGGTAATACAAAATTGAAGAAACTGAAGCAAGAAAAGGTAGGGTATTAATCCACTTTGCGACTTCTAGTTGGCTCACTGTAGAGCTACCAATACCGGGAATTTCTTTTCGAATCAAAATTTATGGTTGATTCATCAGTAAGATCTGGCGGCCAAAGGTTAAAAGAGCCTTGACACATTTGCACAATGAATCTCTTCCAAAGAGGTTTTGCACCTCATATGGTATTTTCCTCATCTCCAAGATGTACTGTATCTGACACTTTACATGCTTGTGATGGCCTACAGCTACAATGAAGGGTAACCTTAACTTGGTACCTAGAAAGTAGTCAGACCGGCAGCCAATTAATCACTATGATGGAACGCCCGGAAAATAATCATAATCTCCTCGTACTGCACAGAAAAAATTTCGTCACATACCATGAAAATTTTCAATATATACTTAAATGATATAAATAACATCTAAAATTAATTCTTTGAGCTTCTTCAGTGATAAAAAAAAACTTTTGAATGACCTCAATTTAACTAGGCAGCCTTTATTAAAACATTTTTACCAAGAAACTGAGGACAGACAGGTATATGCACAAAATTGTAGGTACAATGAAATGATTTCAGTTGGACGTCTGCATTACATGCTTCTGATTTCCGAAAGTTACTCTGTCCTTTGTTGGCTTTAAAATCTTAGATTATCAAAAAGTGATGACACTGACCTTCGTGCAATGAGATTCCATTGCCAGGTAGCACTCCTGTAAAATTTCAACTAGGTGCATAAGTGTGGTGCAAAGAGATTTTCTGAGCATGCAAAGATCTAGTTCACATCGGGGGAGTAAGGTGGGGGGTGGAAAAAATTTCCAAAATAAGTAATAATGTGCAGAATATAGCCTTTTCACACTATTTTCGATCAGTTGAAGAACTCGTAAAATCTTAATGCTCGCAAGTGAAAATTCAGGCAAGAGGAATTTGAGAAGTAGAATGGAGTGAAAATACTCCCACTCTACTCTCACAATCTCTGATTAGTGGCATTGGATTTGAAATTGAAAATCATGGAGAAAAATATTTTACACAACAAAGTGCTTAAAAAAGCTCCCAGAATAAAAATACCCCAAATCTTTGATTTTTTTCTTTTGTTTTTTATTTGCCTATGGCACAAGGAACTTTTAATGCAACACCAAATATTTGTTTTCAGGGCTTTTTTCTGCCTTAGATTCCATATTCAAACCTTCTTTAGTTCGTTGAAAACTGGTAACTATTTTCTAGTTAGATTTCTTTATCGTGGGTCCTTGATCATTATGATAAATTCTAAGTATAAGCACAGGAAAATGCACAGCTTACAATCCTCTACCTGGTTTGGGGGAGAAGTCAAATCCCTGGAAGATGCAATCTCATTAAACTTTTGTACAAGTAAGATTAAAAAAAGGTTTTGACAGATGTTTCTATCAGTGTTCAGGAGAACCCAGAATACGGAGAGGATGTTTCCCTTGCAGTCACTCTCAACCTTCCTCTTTCGTTATCCTGAATGCTTCAACCTAATACAAGTTGAACCTTTTTAAAAACCGGCTTGCATATAACCTAACTCAATGTTTCTTAATATCCATCTTAATATTTTTTGATAGTTCTATCACACCCTTAGTCCTTTTTTTTCTCAAGATGAAGAATAATCTATTTGCCAATTGCAACTTTTATCTAGAAACAATAATCAACTTGTGTACCACACAATCAATCTTCAAGGTACTTTGGTGGGTTTTATCATCCCTTGATTCAACTGGTTTTATCATTCCTGCATATTTCAAATTTTGACTGGTTTTTGCATAATTGCTTTTTTAAAGTGAAATCAGATACTTTTTGTTGGAGGAAAGTTATGAGGAAATGGAACGGAGCATTTGGCTTTTTGATAACTTCTTATTGTATCATTCAACATGTTCCGAGTTTCAGCTCAGGATTCTTAGGCTTTCTTAAAGCCCACCTCACGGAAATTTTTGATGCTGCTGCATCCTAGGATAAAATTTGAGAGAAACTTATCAGGAACAGTTGAACACTACAGTGGAGAGTTTGAAATTTAACAAAATGGAAAATAGATGGAATAATTTTAGGAAAACAAGTTTTGAACTAACAAAAGGTGCCTTAGGGAAGAAAACTAGGATCTCTGTTAGGAATATCAGTGAAAAAGCCTTATGTTTAGTAGAGAGGAGAAGAGGTTCATACTACAGTTTTCTGACTGAAATATCATATAAAAACAAGTAGAATGTAAACTGGGGAAAGCATCAAAATATGAAATAAGGAGGGTTGAATTAGAGGTTCGAATGAAATTGCCGAGAATGTGTAAGATTCAGCTATACTGCATAATAGTAAAACATTTTTCTAGGATTAAAAAAAATAAGACAGACTAGTTAATTCAGACATATCCCACTTAGAGAGGGGAACGGGGCCACAATTATTTAAATCACTGTATCAGAAGTGAGATCCAATTCACTCCACAACACTCACACCACTGTGAGAGTGAGTGTGTTAATTATAAGGTATTAGCCTGGTCTCTCTAGGTAGAAACCTACTTAGTAAAATCATACTCTTTAGACTGAGAGATGTTATAGAAGAAGTTATAAGAGAAGAAAAATACGGCCTTAGAAAAAGTAGAGGATGTGTCGACAAAATTTTCATACTTTGGTTATTAGCTGAAAGGTGCCAGAGCTATCAAACTCGTTTAGTCCCGAGTCTTATAGATTGTGATAAATTGTTTGATTCTGTTGATAGAAGAGCTTTAGAGAAGGGCATATCCTTGTGTGGTACACCATATAAACACAAAAGTGAATAGTTATGTGTACAATAATAACGGTGTTCTGGTTAAGGTAGGAAATGAGGTTAGCAGTTATTTTCATATTAAATGAGGAGTTTATTAAATCTCAAAGAGGAAAAGAAAGGCAATGACAAAGAACAAAATCTAATCAACCAAAGTTTGTCAACTAAGTTTGGTCAACTAAGTTTGGTCTAAGTTTGAGTCAACTAAAATTTGACTCTTTCTCACAATT
>NC_088873.1:19263837-19280595 GCF_032884065.1 Artemia franciscana | reverse complement strand
ATTAACCCCCCCCCCAATATAGCGGATCCGTTCCAATTATGTAAATCACGTATCTAAGACTTCTGCTTATTTTTCCCACCAAGTTTCATCCCAATTCCTCCAATCTAAGCGTTTTCCATCATTTTAGGTTCCCCCACTCCAAACTTCCCCTAATGTCACCAGATCCGGTCGGGACTTAAAATAAGAGCTTTGAGACACGATATCCTTCTAAACAGTGCTGTCACTTACTTGAAGTACTTTTACTTGAAGTACTACTTAAGTAAAATTTTCCGTTACTTGTACTTGTACTTAAGTAAAAACTCTATGGTGTACTTATTACTTGATACTTAAGTAAGATTACGAAATACTTATTACTTAAGATACTTTTAATGTACTTGTTTTTCAAATACTTTACCTTTGACACGAAAATTTTGTGTGTGTGCTTAATGTACAAGAAAACATCACCCTTTAGATTTAGAGTAAACTCAGATATACCTCCATGCCCTATTTTTGGATATGAAATAAGGTATTTGTTTTTGACAAAAAAAAAATTATAGTATTATTAACACTTGTTTAATTTTTGTTTAAAAGTTATATAACGAAGAAAATTGAAATTATTTCGCAGTTCACTGGTCGACAGTGAGCTAAAATCCCTTGTTTTGTGCTAAATGTTGCATACTATAGTCCATTTGGGCTTATATTTCTAACATTAGTGTTTAAGTTTTGTCATCTCGTCAACTGAACCAGGTTGTACCATTTCATCATCTTCAGGACCATATTATTGGTAACACTACTGATGCTATGAATCTTCGCCCATCTAAATATTGTCTGCAATAAACAAGTCTAGGTAATTCTAGCAGGATCCAATGCAGTGGTATTTTGTCAAATTCGTTTCAGCAAATCCAGGTATTCAGACGAATCTGACTTCAGATTTGTCACTCCATTCATAAGTTATAGGCCCTACTAAATTAAAGGAAAACTCAACTTTCTTAAGACTTGAAATCCTCTCCCTCTCGCCTTATTTGAGATAGGGTTTATAATATCGGAACTTGATATGAGCCCTGATCTTAGGCATCTTTGGTCTAGTTTAGATTCGGATCCGTTACTCCATTTGCAAGTTATACTAAATTAAACAGAAAACTTAAATTTTTCAGGAATTAAAACCCACTCCCCCTTGTTATATTTAAGCTAGGGTCTTTATCTCAAAACTTGATATGTGTCATGGTCTTAGACCTCTTTGGTTCAATTTTTATTCAGATCCATCACTCCATTCGCAAGTTCCTCTGAATTAAACGAAAAACTGTTTTTAGCAGGTAAAGCCCCCCTCTCCCCCCCTGTTTTATTTGAGCTAGGGTCTTCAACTTGATGTGTCTCATGATCCTTGGCACCAAATCTGGCCATCAAAATTTTCACCCAAATCCAACCAACGTTTCTCCCCCTTTACGTGATTACACAGACGGACGGACAGACAGACAGACGGACGGACGGATTTTACAACGTCTTAGGTAGCCATGTTGGCTAATTGGATCCAAAACAAGGAAAGCAATGGCATATCATCATGCAGGTATCATCATCTATTTGGACAGTGGAAAATATCCATCAAGATAGGTTTTTTATATCTGTCTGTCTGTCCGTCCGTCTGTGCAATCGAGTATAGCGGATTTGTATTGAAATTGAACTATTTGGATTAAAATTGAGCTTAATTAGGGCGATGGGGCTTTAAGTGATGAAAAAATTCAAATTTTTCATTTAATTCACTGTAACTTGCATATGGAGATGAATTTCGATGAAAATTGAATAAAGATGCCTAAGAGTATGATATGCATTGAGTTCTGAGATGGAGACCCAGGCTTAATTAAAAGTTGAGTTTTTCACTTAACTCAGTGTAGCTTGCGAGAGATTGATGGATCTCAGTGAATATTGAACCAAAGGTGCCTAAGACCGTGACAGGCATCAAGTTTTGATATGAAAACCCTAGCTCAAATAGAACGAGGGAGAGAGGGTTTAAGTGCTGAAAAAAGTCAAGCTTTTGGTTTAATTTAGTATAACTTGCGAATGGAGCAACGGATCCAAATGAAAGCTAGACCAAAGATGACTAGGATCAGGGCTCATATCGAACTCTAATATCACAAGCCATATCTAAAATAGGGCGAGGGGGAGGGGGTTTCAAGTTTTAAGAAAGTCGAGTTTTCCTTCAGTTTAGTAGGGCCAATAACTACTTCCACCCATGGCTTGCCCAAAGCCTGGAAATAACCCTTTTCCAAAATAAGTCATACTGAAGCCAACCTTCAACCAAATATTCCGTCCCCAGAGAAAAATTACTTTATTTGGCACTTGGTATTTACCAAGTGACATACAGTGATGGCAAATTCTGTAGGTCTGTCAGTTCCGGTCTTGCTAGTTAGGCACTTCCAGATAAGCTAGGACGACGAAATTTGGCAGGCGTATCAGGGACCAGACCAGATTAAATGTGAAATAGTTGTTTCCCCGATTTGACCATCTGGGGGGGGGGAGTGGGAGGACGGTTAATTTGTAAAAATTAGATCGGATCTTAATTAAATTTGATATTTAGATGGATATCATGTCTCAGAGCTCTTACTTTAAATTCCGACCGGATCGGGTGACATTGGAGGGGGAAACCTAAAATCTTGAAAAATGCTTAGAGTGGAGGGATCGGGATGAAAATTAGTGGGAAAAATAAGCACAAGTCCTAGATACGTGATTTACATAGACAGAACGAATTCACTCTCTTTTGGGGAGTTGGGGGGGAGGGTTAATTCTGAAAAATTAGAAAAATGAGGTATTTTTAACTTACGAAGGAGTGATCGGATCTCGAATTTAATCGGATAAAATTTCATATTAGAAGGACCTCGTAGCTGAGATCTCATGTTTTAAATCCCGACCGGATCCAGTGTCATTGGGGGGATTGGGGGGCCGGAAATCTTGGAAAACACTTAGAGTTGAGTGATCAGGATGAAACTTGGTGGGAAGAATAAGCACGAGTCCTAGATACGTGATTGACGTAACCAAAATGGATTCGCTCTCTTTGGGGGAGATGGAGGGGGTGTTAATTCGGAAACATTAAAAAAATTGAGGTATTTTTAACTTACGAGCGGACAACCGTTCGAGAGGTATTTTTGAATTTGATATTAAGAAGGATCTCATGTCTCAGATCTTTTATTTTAATCCCCGACCAGTTCTGGTGACATTAGGGGAGAGTTGGAGGGGGAAACCGGAAATCGTGGAAAACGCTGAGAGTGGAGAGATCGGGATGAAACTTGTGCTTATTTTACCCACCAAGTTTCATCCCGATCCCTCCACTCTGTTTTCCAAGTTTTAGGCTTCCCCTCCCAACTCCCCCCCAAATGTCACCAGATCTGGTCGGGATTTAAAATAAGAGCTCTGAGACACGATATCCTTCTAAATATCAAATTTCATTGAGATTCGATCACACGTTCGTAAGTTAAAAATACCTCATTTTTTTAATTTTTCAGAATTACCCCCCACCCCCAACTACCCCAAAGAGAGCGGATCCGTTCCGGTTATGTCAATCATGTATCTAGGACTTGTGCTTATTTTTCCCACCAAGTTTCATCCCAATCCCTCCACTCTAAGTGTTTTCCAAGATTTTAAGGTTTCCCCCCTCCCAACTCCCCCCCCCCCCAATATCACCAGATCTGATATCCTCTGAGACCACGATATCCTTCCAACCATCAAATTTCATTAAGATCTGTTCAACCGTTCGTAAGTTAAAATACTTCAATTTTTCTATTTTTTCCGAATTAACGGGCCCAAGAAGGTCAAATTTTTATGACACTTGGTTAATACCAAGTGCCATAAAAATGCGATAGTTTCATGGTCTAGAACTAGAGTCCAGTGACAAATATTTTTTCTAGTATGTAAATTATTGTTCAAAGAAGTAAATAAAACCGAAACTTGCTTAATATGGACAAGAGGGTAAGAGTGGGTTTCACCATTACTTAAAAAATAGTTTTACTACTTTCGATACAAGAACACAGGACACTAAACATGCCACAGGACACTGGTCCTAGGTCATCGAATGAATGCAGCAAAATCACGTGCACCTACTTCTCTGTAAAAATCGAAATTTTACGATTTTTATACTATTTCTTATATTTTCAATAAAATTTACTATTTCTGTGGAATCTTTTTTCAAAGCTGAGTCAATTCCATAATCAAAACTTTAAACGTTTTTCAATGAAAAATTTATTTTCCGTTAGTAAAATCAAAACTTACCCTCTGGCCGTTCTTCATTAAGATAAACGTTGGCATACAATTGACATTGAATTCTAAGGCCAATTCTTCACTTTCATCAACATCTACTTTCAAGAAAACAACATCAGCATATGCTTCTGCCATTTCCTGAAAAGGAAAATCAAACCATATTAAAAAAAAGTCAGAAAGAAGCGTAAAAGATAAATAAAACAGTTTACGTAGAAAGCATTAACACGTATCAATACATAGACACTCGGGCATGAACTATCGATCCTAGGTGGTTTCCACTCAAATGGAAAATCCCCTCCATGAAAAAATTCCCCCCACAAGAAAAATTGAGCAACCACAGAGAAAGTAAAAACGGGTACCTCGAAATGTCTATTAGGTGTCCTAAAGGGTAACAAAATGACCAATTGTCAGATTTTTTTTTGGTGATTAACAAGAGTTTTTCAGTAAAAAAAGCAAGAAGGGAATCAAACAGTTCATCATATTTTCCGAGCAATAAAACGAAGGAAACAAACCAGATTAGAATGCTAGTAAATAGGAAGTTAGTAAAGCTAGTGAAGAGTCAAAAGTGATCAAAGGGTAATCATTTCCAGTGACATATTTATTGGACCATTCAATTATGATGAACCAAATGGCTTTCTTGAAATTTCGCTCCGTTGTCTTTGGGGAAAAAGGGGAATGGGAGGGAGCTAGTTGCCCTCCAGCCTATTTGGTCACTTAACAAGGTTCTCTGATCGGTACTTGTCTGTTGAACAGAACATCCTTGAAAAGCGAAGTTTGATAATCATAATCAAATACTTCATTTATACAAAACCTTATTTATACAATATTTACAATTATACCTTATTACAATTAATACCTTATCTATATATATATATATATATATATATATATATATATATATATATATATATATAATATATATATATATATATATATATATATATATATATATATATATATATATAGGCCAAAGACCCCACTTTACAGGCTTCATAAGAAGTAAAAGCTGGCTTTACAACCTTTTTGTCATGTCCCTTTGCTTGCAAGGGCATTAGGCCCTCACAAATGTAGCCTACCTTCCATGTCTTTTAACATTAATATTTCTAATTTATAATATAATATTTTGTTACATTGATATCTCGTAGGTAAAGGTTGCCTTTATTAAACTTCAAGCTTGATCAAAGATAAGAAGTGCCAAAACCTCTCCTTAAGGGTCCTCTCCCCCTCAACCTTGGCCCATCATGCAGATTAAGTCGCTATAACCTGCAGAACATATGAATTAAAGTCAATTGGTTAAGCCATTAATGATATAAGATTTGTTGCAGTTTTTTTTTATTTTGATTGCGGATAACCAAAAAATAACACACCTACATTACTCAATGTGTTTTGAAGTTCGGTGCTCTGTTAAATATTCCAAAAATCCCGATGCCCATTAAGTTTTTTTTCTCTCTTTAGTTTATATTTTTGTGGTTAATTTAAAACTGCACCTCTCATGTGTTTTTTAGTTATTTTCGGTGCATTGATGTCTTTTAGGCAGAGATTACCTTCTAATAAAACTCTAGCTTGATATCAGCGTTAAAATAAAGAAATGTATCCATGTTACTTACTCTGTTCTGAAGGATATACATTAAATAAATAAATATATATATACTAGCTGTTGGGGTGGCGCTTCGCGCCACCCCAACACCTAGTTGGTGGGGGCGCTTCGCGCCCCCCCCAAGCCCCCCGCGCGCGTAAGTCGTTACGCGCCATAATAGTTGTGTCCCTATGTCCCACCTGTGAATATAGATATATATATATATATATATATATATATATATATATATATATATATATATATATATATATATATATATGGTTTTAACTACGTAAAACTTGCGAATATACAACATTCTTTGCTGTCCCATTGTCCTTTGCATATAAATAGATTGTCAGGTTTACCGACTCTTGAACATGCAATATATAATGGTCCATGGGGAAAACAATCTGTATTCAGATCTATACCTCATGATTCTAATGATTGCCCTTGAGCTTTGTTGATGGTGATTGCTAATCGACCATTCCCTGTCCCGGTCGTCATTTATATCCCCCTGTTTCCCCCGGTGTCCCCGTTGTAGTTGTGTCCCTGTGTCCCGGTCGTCATTTATATTCCCTGTGTCCCGGTCGTCATTTGTATCCCGGTGTCCCGGTCTGTATATACATTCGTTTTTTAGTTTTGTTTTTCTCCTTTATTTTTTTCCTTTTTTTTTTCTTTTTTAGTTTATTTAGATTTTTAGATTTTTTAGTTTTTTTATTAGTTTTTAGTTTTTTTTTTCTTTTTAGTTTTTTTTTAGTTTTTACCTTCTTTTTAGTTTTGTTAGTTTTTTTTTACTTATGTCCTGGTCGTCATTTATACTCCCTGTGTCCCGGTGCTTTGTTGATTGCTAATCGAAAATTCCTTTTGTCTCGTCATTTATTTTTTTTCTTTTTTAGTTCTTTTAGTTTTTACCTTTTTTAGTTTTTTTTTAGTTTTTTAGATGAAAATTTTTTTTAGTTTTTTACTTTTTTTCTTTTTAGTTTTTTTATTGGTTTTTACCTATATTTTAGCTTATTTTTCAGTTTTTTTTCCTTTTTTTTTAGTTTTTTTTTATTTTTTATTTTTTTTAGTTTTTTACCTTTTTTAGTTTTTTTAATTTTTTTAGTTTTTTAGCTTTTTTACTTTTTTTATTAGTTTTTTAGTTTTTTTTTGTAGTTTTTTTTTGCCTTTTTTTTTAGTTTTTTTCAGTTTTTTTTTTTAGTTTTTTTATTGGTTTTTTACCTTTATTTTAGCTTAATTTTCAGTTTTTTTTTTCCTTTTTTTTTTAGTTTTTTTTAGTTTTTAGTTTTTTTAGTTTTTTACCTTTTTTTAGTTTTTTTAGTTTTTTAGCTTTTTTATTTTTTTATTAGTTTTTTAGTTTTTTGTAGTTTTTGCCTTTTTTTTAGTTTTTTAGCTTTTTTATTAGTTTTTAGTTTTTTTTGTAGTTTTTGCCTTTTTTTAGTTTTTTTCTTTTTAGTTTTTTTGTAGTTTTTACCTTCTTTTTAGTTTTGTTAGTTTTTTTTTTTTACTTATGTCCTGGTCGTCATTTATACTCCCTGTGTCCCGGTGCTTTGTTGATTGCTATCGAACATTCCTTTTGTCCTGGTCGCTTTCTCTTTGAGTGTCGTCATTTATTTTTTTTCTTTTTTAGTTCTTTTAGTTTTATACCTTTTTTAGTTTTTTTTTAGTTTTTTAGATGAAAATTTTTTTTAGTTTTTTCCTTTATTTCTTTTTAGTTTTTTATTGGTTTTTAACCTTTATTTTAGCTTATTTTTCAGTTTTTTTTTTTCTTTTTTTTTAGTTTTTTTTTATTTTTTTATTTTTTTAGTTTTTTACCTTTTTTTAGTTTTTTTAGTTTTTTAGCTTTTTTTACTTTTTTTATTAGTTTTTAGTTTTTTTTTGTAGTTTTTTGCCTTTTTTTTTTAGTTTTTTTCAGTTTTTTTTTTTTAGTTTTTTATTGGTTTTTACCTTTATTTTAGCTTATTTTTCAGTTTTTTTTCCTTTTTTTTAGTTTAGTTTTTTTAGTTTTTTACCTTTTTTTAGTTTTTTTAGTTTTTTAGCTTTTTTATTTTTTTTTATTAGTTTTTAGTTTTTTTTTGTAGTTTTTGCCTTTTTTTAGTTTTTTTAGTTTTTTAGCTTTTTTATTAGTTTTTGTAGTTTTTGCCTTTTTTTAGTTTTTTTAGTTTTTTAGCTTTTTTATTTTTTTTATTAGTTTTTAGTTTTTTTTTGTAGTTTTTGCCTTTTTTTAGTTTTTTCAGTTTTGACGTCACCTGATCCAGTTTTTTCAGGTGACGTCACCTGATCCACAGATCCACACACAGACAACTTATTTTTATATATATAGACATATCTATATATATAAAAATAAGTTGTCTGTGTGTGGATCTGTGGATGGATCAGGTGACGTCATGTTTGTTCGCATATGACGTCTGAATTATTTCACACTAATACAAAAGAAGAAAAAAACTAAAAAAGGTAAAAACTACAAAAAAAACTAAAAAGAAAAAAAACTAAAAAAGCTAAAAAACTAAAAAAAAACTAAAAAAAGGTAAAAATCTAATAACTAAAAAAAACTGAAAAAAATAAAAAAAGGCAAAAACTACAAAAAAAATAAAAACTAATAAAAAACTAAAAAAGCTAAAAAAAAACTAAAAAAAGGTAAAAAACTAAAAAAAACTAAAAACTAAAAAAGAGGAAAAAACTGAAAAATAAAAGAGAAAAAGAAAACTAAAAAAATATGAATAAATATATATAAAAATAAGTTGTTTGTGGGTTATGTCTGTCTGTCTGTCTGTCGAGTGACGTCGTGTTTGTCCGCATATGACGTCTGAATTATTTCACACTAATACAAAAGAAGAAAAAAAACTAAAAAAGGTAAAAACTACAAAAAAAAACTAAAAAGAAAAAAAACTAAAAAAGCTAAAAAACTAAAAAAAAACTAAAAAAAGGTAAAAAACTAAAAACTAAAAAAAACTGAAAAAACTAAAAAAAAAGGCAAAAACTAAAAAAAACTAAAAACTAATAAAAAAACTAAAAAAGCTAAAAAACTAAAAAAACTAAAAAAACTAAAAAAAGGTAAAAAACAAAAGAACTAAAAACTAAAAAAGAAAAAACTAAAAAAAAGGAAAAAACTGAAAAATAAGAGAAAAAGAAAACTAAAAAAATATTAATAAATATAAAAAATATAAATATAAATATGATATAAATTAGCAATCAACAAAGCACCGAGACACAAATGACGACCGGGACACAGGGAGTATAAATGACGACCAGGACATAAGTAAAAAAAAAAAAAAAAACTAAAAAAAACTAAAAAAAATGGTAAAAACTACAAAAAAAACTAAAAACTAATAAAAAAAACTAAAAAATCTAAAAATCTAAATAAACTAAAAAAGAAAAAAAAAAGAAAAAAGGAAAAAAACAAAGGAGAAAAACAAAACTAAAAAACGAATGTATATACAGACCGGGACACCGGGATACAAATGACGACCGGGACACAGGGAATATAAATGAAGACCGGACACAGGGACACAACTACAATGGGGACGCCGGGGGACACAGGGGGATATAAATGACGACCGGGACACCGGGACACAAGGAATATAAATGACGCCCGGGACACTCAAAGAGAAATCACAGACTGGAACACCGGGACACAAATGACGACCGGGACACAGGGAATATAAATGACGACCGGGACACAGGGACATAACTACAAAGGGGACGCCGGGGTGCATAGGGGGATATATAAATGACGATGGCGACTCAGGGAATGGTCGATTAGCAATCACCATCAACAAAGCTCAAGGGCAATCATTAGAATCATGAGGTATAGATCTGAATACGGATTGTTTTCCCATGGACCATTAAATGTTGCATGTTTCAAGAGTCGGTAAACCTGACAATCTATTTATATGCACAGACAATGGGACAGCAAAGAATGTTGTATATTCGCAAGTTTTACGTAGTTAAAAACATATATATATATATATATATATATATATATATATATATATATATATATATATATATATATATATATATATATATATATATATATATATATATATATATATATATATATATATATCTATATTCACAGGTGGGACTTAGGGACACAACTACAATGGCGCGTAACTAATATGGCGCGTAACGACTTACGCGCGCGGGGGGGCTTGGACAATCTATTTATATGCACAGACAATTGGACAGCAAAGAATGTTGTATATTCGCAAGTTTTACGTAGTTAAAAACATATATATATATATATATATATATATATATATATATATATATATATATATATATATATATATATATATATATATATATATATATATATATATATATATATATATATATATATACAGGTGGGACATAGGGACACAACTACAATGGCGCGTAACTAATATGGCGCGTAACGACTTACGCGCGCGGGGGGGCTTGGGGGGGCGCGAAGCGCCCCCACCAACTAGGTGTTGGGGTGGCGCGAAGCGCCACCCCAACAGCTAGTATATCTATATATATAAAAATAAGTTGTCTGTCTGTGTGTCTGTCTGTGGATGAGGTGACGTCATGTTTCTGTGTTGACTGACGTCATGAAATTAGTTGTCGTTATTTTTGCTTTGACGGTGACGTCATTCAAGATATTTAAGACATATGTTCACGTAGAAATCTATTAATGTTTAAGTTTACAATGACTGATGAACTTACCATGGCAAAAGCCGATGAAGATGCTCAAAGAGTCTATGCCAAAAAACTTGCTGCTGATAGAGAAAGTCAGAAAAGAAAGCGTGCCGAGGAATCAAAAGAACAGCAAGGAAACAGGCTTGAGGCTGATAGAGAAAGAAAGAACAGAAAGCGTGCCGAGGAATCAAAAGAACAGCAAGGAAACAGGCTTGAGGCTGATAGAGAAAGAAAGAACAGAAAGCGTGCCGAGGAATCAAAAGAACAGCAAGGAAACAGGCTTGAGGCTGATAGAGAAAAAAAGAACAGAAAGCGTGCCGAGGAACTACCAGAGCAACGCGGAAGCAGACTTGCTGCTAAAAGAGAAAGTGAAAAAAGAAGGCGTGCCGAGGAATTACAAGAACAGCAAGAAATCAGGCTTGCTGCTGATAGAGAAAGTAAGAAAAGAAAGCGTACCGAGGAATCACAAGAACAGCAAGAAATCAGGCTTGCTGCTGATAGAGAAAGTAAGAAAAGAAAGCGTGCCGAGGAATCAGAGCAACCTGAAAGTTATCGCCTGGCATTCAGGTACAACCCAGTCGATGATTATAGCTTGAGTAGATGTGTTCAAATCGGGACAATGTCTAAAATTTGTCCCTATTGCAAGGCCTTGAAATTCAATGGTGAAACAATGGGAATGTGTTGCGCCTCAGGAAAAGTTAAACTTCCTCTATTGGCTGCACCACCAGAGCCATTGAAGACGAATGAATGCTTGCCTGAAAAATTCTAATTTATGGGCACACGTAAAAATATTAAAATTAACTACAAATATGCGTGTCCGATTGCAAAACGATGACTCTGGTCAAACATTTTCAGATCAATTGCTGACAATTGGAAACGGAAAGCTCTCAGTAGACTCAATTTCAGGACGTATACAACTACCTGCTGATTTCTGTAATTTAGTGACGTCCAAAAATGAATTGATTGAAAAAGTATTTCCGAATATTCTAAAAAATTATAAAAATAATAAATGGCTAAGTGAAAGAGCGATTCTCGCACCCAAAAATATAGACGTCCACGAAATCAACAATATTGTTTTGACCAAGATTCGAGACCAGGCAGTCCTTTACAAGTCAGTCGACACAGTTTTGGAACCAAATGAAGCGGTTAATTATCCATCTGAATTTTTAAATTCCATAGATCTTTCAGGGTTTCCACCACACGTGCTACAACTAAAAATAGGCGTACCAATAATACTTTTAAGAAATATAAACCCACCAAAGCTTTGCAATGGCACTCGACTTGCCGTAAAAAAAAACAATGGAAAACCTAATAGAGGCCACAATCTTGACAGGGCCTTTTGAGGGTGAGGCTGTTCTTATTCCTCGCATTCCCATGATTCCAACGGATCTGCCTTTTCAATTTAAAAGATTGCAATTCCCAATTCGATTAGCATTTGCAATCACCATTAACAAAGCTCAAGGTCAATCATTAGAAAAATGTGGTATAGATCTTAATACTGATTGTTTTTCCCATGGACAATTGTACGTTGCATGTTCGAGGGTCGGTAAACCTGACAATCTATTTATATGCAGCGACAATTGGACAGCGAAGAATGTTGTATATTCGCAAGTTTTACGCAGTTAATTTGTATTGTATCTATCTATCTATCTATCTATATAAAAACGAGTTGTGTGTATGCATGTTTGTTTGTTTGTAAAAAGAGCGTTTGCATATGATGTCATTATTAGTACATACGGCTTTGTATATGCAGAGACAATGGGAAAGCCAAGAATGTTGTATATTCGCAATTTTTACGTAGTTTAACTCCTGCAGACGAAATGAATGCTTGCCTAAAAAATTCTAATTTATGGGCACACGTAAAAATATTAAAATTAACTACAAATATGCGTGTCCGATTGCAAAACGATGACTCTGGTCAAACAGTAGACTCAATTTCAGGACGTATACAACTACCTGCTGATTTCTGTAATTTAGTGACGTCCAAAAATGAATTGATTGAAAAAGTATTTCCGAATATTCTAAAAAATTATAAAAATAATAAATGGCTAAGTGAAAGAGCGATTCTCGCACCCAAAAATATAGACGTCCACGAAATCAACAATATTGTTTTGACCAAGATTCGAGACCAGGCAGTCCTTTACAAGTCAGTCGACACAGTTTTGGAACCAAATGAAGCGGTTAATTATCCATCTGAATTTTAAATTCCATAGATCCTTCAGGGTTTCCACCACACGTGCTACAACTAAAAATAGGCGTACCAATAATACTTTTAAGAAATATCAACCCACCAAAGCTTTGCAATGGCACGCGACTTGCCGTAAAAAAAACAATGGAAAACCTAATAGAGGCCACAATCTTGACAGGGCCTTATGAGGGTGAGGCTGTTCTTATTCCTCGCATTCCCATGATTCCAACGGATCTGCTTTTTCAATTTAAAAGATTGCAATTCCCAATTCGATTAGTATTTGCAATCACCATTAACAAAGCTCAAGGTCAATCATTAGAAAAATGTGGTATAGATCTTAATACTGATTGTTTTTCCCATGGACAATTGTACGTTGCATGTTCGAGGGTCGGTAAACCTGACAATGTATTTATATGCAGCGACAATTGGACAGCGAAGAATGTTGTATATTCGCAAGTTTTACGCAGTTAATTTGTATTGTATCTATCTATCTATCTATCTATATAAAAACGAGTTGTGTGGATGCATGTTTGTTTGTTTGTAAAAAGAGCGTTTGCATATGACGTCATTATTAGTACATACGGCTTTGTATATACACAGACAATGGGAAAGCCAAGAATGTTGTTCATTCGCAATTTTTACGTAGTTTAACTCCTGCAGACGAAATGAATGCTTGCCTGAAAAATTCTAATTTATGGGCACACGTAAAAATATTAAAATTAACTACAAATATGCGTAGTTTGAAACACATATATAAATCTATCTATATTCACAGGTGGGACACAGGGACACAACTACAATGGCGCATAACTAATATGGCGCGTAACGACTTACGCGCGCGGGGGGGCTTGGGGGGGCGCGAAGCGCCCCACCAACTAGGTGTTGGGGTGGCGCGAAGCGCCAACCCAACAGCTAGTATATCTATATATATCAAAATAAGTTGTCTGTGTGTCGAGTGACGTCATGTCATCAGGTCGTCATTATGACGATGACGTCATTAAAGGTATTTAAGACATTCGTTCACGGAAAAATGTTTAATTGTAAAATGACTGAAGAACCTACAATGTCAACAGCCGAGGAAGCTGCTCAAAGAGTCTATGCCAAAAAATTTGCTGCTGATAGAGAAAGTAAGAAAAGAAAGCGTGCCGAGGAATCACAAGAGCAACGCGAAACCAGACTTGCTGCTAAAAGACAAAGTGAAAAAAGAAGGCTAAAAGTATTTAAGAAAATCGTTCAAAGACAAATTTTTAATTGTAAGAAGATCGTGGATGGAAAAATGTTTAATTGTAAAATGACTGAAGAACCTACAATGGCAACAGCCGAGGAAGCTGCTCAAAGAGTCTATGCCAAAAAAACTTGCGGCTGATAGAGAAATTAAGAAAAGAAAGCGTGCCGAGGAATCACAAGAACAGCAAGAAAACAGGCTTGCGGCTAAAGAACGCAAAACCGCGCAGTTAGATGAAAATCCACCTGGACAGCGAGAGTCAAAACATATCAAAACTGAAAATGATAGCGATGATGATTGGGTTTGGGATTTTGACTTGGATAAGGTCATCAATGCCTACCAGATTTTAGTTAAAAAAAACAAAGGTTCGGCAATATGTATTTCATAGTGACGCTGAAAAATAAAGAAGAAAAACAAAACTGAAAAAAGAAAAAAGGTAAAAAACTAAAAAAAAATAAAAAGAAAAAACACTCAAAGAGAAATTACAGACCGGGACACAAATGACAACCGGGACAGAGGGAATATAAATGACGACCGGGACACTCAAAGAGAAATTACAGACTGGGATACTGGGACACAAATGACGACCGGAACACAGGGAATATAAATGACGACCAGGACACAGGTATTTAAGAATATCGTTCAAAGACAAATTTTTAATTGTAAGAAGATCGTTGAAAGAGAAATTTCTAATTGTAAAATGACTGAAGAACCTACAATGGCAACACCCGAGGAAGCTGCTCAAAACGAATGTATTCAAGCCGAAGTAGCTGAGTTGGTAAAGCGTTATGTTTCAGGTTATAGGTCCATGAGGCTCCAGGTTTGAACCTTGGCTTTAGCATTAATACAAAAGAAGAAAAAAACTAAAAAAGGTAAAAACTACAAAAAAAACTAAAAAGAAAATACTAAAAAAAACTAAAAAAGCTAAAAAAAACAAAAAAAAAACAAAAAAAAACTAAAATAAGGTAAAAACTACAAAAAAAAAAACTAAAAAGAAAAAAAAAACTAAAAACTGAAAAGAAAAAAAAAACTAAAAAAAGGAAAAAAATGAAAAATAAAGGAGAAAAAGAAAACTAAAAGCCGGGACACAGGGAATATAAATGACGACCGGGATACTCAAAGAGAAATTACAGACTGGGGTACTGGGACACAAATAACGACCGGGAGATATAAATGACGACCGGGACACTCAAGGATAAATAACAGACCGGGACACCGGGACACAAATGACGACCGGGACACAGGGAATATAAATGACGAACGGGACGCTCAAAGAGAAATTACAGACTGGGACACTGGCACACAAATGACGACCGGGATACTGGGAATATAAATGACGACTGGGACACAGGGAATGTTCGATTAGCAATCACCATCAACAAAGCTCAAGGGCAATCATTAGAATAATGAGGTATAGATCTGAATACAGATTGTTTTTCCCATGGACAATTTTATGTTGCATGTTCAAGAGTCGGTAAACCTGACAATCTATTTATATGCACAGACAATGTGACATCAAAGAATGTTGTATATTCACAAGTTTTACGTAGTTAAAAACATATATATCTATAACGAAAAGAGAAATCTTTTCTTTTTAATCTATATTCACAGGTGGGACACAGGGACACAACTACAATGGCGCGTAACGACTTACTCGCGCGGGGGGGGCTTTGGGGTGGGCACGAAGCGTCCCCACCAACTAGGTGTTGGGGTGGCGCATATATATATATATATATATATATATATATATATATATATATATATATATATATATATATATATATATATAAAAATAAGTTGTCTGTCTGTGGATGGATGGATGGATGGATGGATGGATGTGTCAGGTGACGTCACCTGAAAAAACTGGATTAGGTGACGTCAAAACTGAAAAAACTAAAAAAAGGCAAAAACTACAAAAAAAACTAAAAACTAATAAAAAAAATAAAAAAGCTAAAAAACTAAAAAAACTATAAAGGTAAAAACCAATAAAAAACTAAAAAAAAAACTGAAAAAACTAAAAAAAGGCAAAAACTACAAAAAAAAACTAAAAACTAATAAAAAAAGTAAAAAAGCTAAAAAACTAAAAAAACTATAAAAACTAAAAAAAGGTAAAAAACTAAAAAAAATAAAAAATAAAAAAAAACTAAAAAAAAGGAAAAAACTGAAAAATAAGCTAAAATAAAGGTAAAAACCAATAAAAAACAAAAAAAAAAAGGAAAAAAACTAATAAATGACGACACTCAAAGAGAAAGCGACCAGGACAAAAGGAATGTTCGATTAGCAATCAACAAAGCACCGGGACACAGGGAGTATAAATGACGACCAGGACACAAGTAAAAAAAAAAATTAACAAAACTAAAAAGAAGGTAAAAACTACAAAAAAACTAAAAAGAAAAAAAAACTAAAAACTAATAAAAAAACTAAAAAATCTAAAAATCTAAATAAACTAAAAAAGAAAAAAAAAGGAAAAAAATAAAGGAGAAAAACAAAACTAAAAAACGAATGTATATACAGACCGGTACACCGGGATACAAATGACGACCGGGACACAGGGAATATAAATAACGACCGGGACACAGGGACACAACTACAACGGGGACACCGGGGGAAACAGGGGGATGTAAATGACGACCGGGACACCGGGACAGGGAATGGTCGATTAGCAATCACCATCAACAAAGCTCAAGGGCAATCATTAGAATCATGAGGTATAGATCTGAATACAGATTGTTTTCCCATGGACCATTATATGTTGCATGTTCAAGAGTCGGTAAACCTGACAATCTATTTATATGCAAAGACAATGGGACAGCAAAGAATGTTGTATATTCGCAAGTTTTACGTAGTTAAAACCATATATATATATATATATCTATATTC
>NC_088873.1:19225951-19263737 GCF_032884065.1 Artemia franciscana | reverse complement strand
TATATATATATATATATATATATATATATATATATATATATATATATATATATATATATATATATATATATATATATATATATAATATATATATATATATATATATATATAATATATATATATATATATATATATATATATATATATATATATATATATATATATATATATATAATATATATATATATATATATATATATATATATATATATACACATATATATATATATATATATATATATATATATATATATATATATATATATATATATATATATATATATATATATATATATATATATATATATATATATATATATATATATATATATATATATATATATATATATATATATATATATATATATATATATATATATATATACTAGCTGTTGGGGTGACGCTTCGCGCCACCCCAACACCTAGTTGGTGGGGGCGCTTTGCCACCCCCCCCAGCCCCCACCGCGCGCGTAAGTCGTTTCGCGCCATATTAGTTACGCGCCATTGTAGTTGTGTCCCTGTGTCCCACCTGTGAATATAGAAAGATAATAATATATATATATATATATGTTTTTAACTACGCAAGTTTACTACGTAAAACTTGCGAATATACAACATTCTTCGATGTCCCATTGTCTGTGCATATAAATAGATTGTCAGGTTTATCGACTCTTGAACAGGCAACATAAAATTGTCCATGGGAAAAACAATCCGTATTCAGATCTATACCTGATAATTCTAATGATTGCCCTTGAGCTTTGTTGATGGTGATTGCTAATCGAACATTCCCTGTGTCCCCGTAGTCATTTATATATCCCCCGGTGCCCCCGGCATCCACCTTGTAGTTGTGTCCCTGTGTCCCGGTCGTAACTTATATTCCCAGTATCCCGGTCGTCATTTGTGTCCCAGTGTCCCAGTCTGTAATTTCTCTTCGAGCGTCCCGGTCGTCATTTATATTCCCTGTGTCCCGGTGTCCCGGTCGTCATTTGTGTCCCGGTGTCCCGGTCTGTAATTTATCTTTGAGTGTCCCGGTCGTCATTTATATCTCCCGGTCGTTATTTGTGTCCCAGGTGTCCCAGTCTGTAATTTCTCTTTGAGTGTCCCGGTCGTCATTTATATTCCCTGTGTCCCGGTTTTTAGTTTTCTTTTTCTCCTTTATTTTTTAGTTTTTTTCCTTTTTTAGTTTTTTTTTCTTTTTCAGTTTTTAGTTTTTTTATTAGTTTTTAGTTTTTTTTTCTTTTTAGTTTTTTTTTTTTGTAGTTTTTGCCTTTTTTATTTTTTTTTTTTTTTTTTTAGTTTTTTACTTTTTTTTATTTTTTTTTAGTTTTTTTGCTCTTATAGTTTTTTTAGTATTTTTTTTAGTTTTTTTGTAGTTTTTACCTTTTTTAGTTTTTTTCTTCTTTTGTATTAATGCTAAAGCCAAGGTTCGAACCTGGAACCTCTCGGACCTGGAACCTGGAACATAACGCTTTTTAACGCTTTTTGAGCAGAAAAAATAAGTTGTCTGTGTGTTATGTCTGTCGAGTGACGTCATGTCATCATGTCGTCATGAAGTTAGTTGTCGTCATGTTTGTTATGACGATGATGTCATTAAAAGTATTTAAGAAAATCATTCAAAGACAAATTTTTAATTGTAAGCAGATCGTGGACGGAAAAATGTTTAATTGTAAAATGACTGAAGAACCTACAATGGCAACAGCCGAGGAAGCTGCTCAAAGAGTCTATGCCAAAAAACTTGCGGCTGATAGAGAAAGTAAGAAAAGAAAGCGTGCCGAGGAATCACAAGAACAGCAAGAAAACAGGCTTGCGGCTGATAGAGAAAGTAAGAAAAGAAAGGGTGCCGAGGAATCACAAGAACATCAAGAAAACAGGCTTGCGGCTAAAGAACGCAAAACCGCGCAGTTAGATGAAAATCCACCTGGACAGCGAGAGTCAAAACATATCAAAACTGAAAATGATAGCGAAGATGATTGGGTTTGGGATTTTGACTTGGATAAGGTCATCAATGCCTACGAGATTTTAGTTAAAAAAACAAAGGTTTGGCGATATGTATTTCATAGTGACGCTGAAAAATAAAGAAGAAAAAGAAAACTGAAAAAAGAAAAAAGGTAAAAAACTGAAAAGAAAAAAACACTCAAAGAGAAATTACAGACCGGGACACAAATGACGACCGGAACAGAGGGAATATAAATGACGACTGGGACACTCAAAGAGAAATTACAGACTGGGATACCGGGACACAAATGACGACCGGGACACAGGGAATATAAATGACGACCAGGACACAGGTATTTAAGAAAATCGCTCAAAGACAAATTTTTAATTGTAAGAAGATCGTTGAAAGAGAAATTTCTAATTGTAAAATGACTGAAGAACCTACAATGGCAACAGCCGAGGAAGCTGCTCAAAACGAATGTATTCAAGCCGAACTAGCTGAGTTGGTAAAGCGTTATGTTCCAGGTTCTAGGTCTGAGAGGTTCCAGGTTCGAACCTTGGCTTTAGCATTAATACAAAAGAAGAAAAAAAAAAACTAAAAAAAGCTAAAAAACTAAAAAAACTAAAAAAAGGTAAAAAACTAAAAAAGAAAAAAAAACTAAAAAAAGGTAAAAGCTACAAAAAAAACTAAAAAGAAAAAAAAACTGAAAAAGAAAAAAAACTTAAGAAAGGAAAAAAACTGAAAAATAAAGGAGAAAAAGAAAACTAAAAGCCGGGACACAGGGAATATAAATGACGACCGGGACACTCAAAGAGAAATTACAGACTCACACTGGGACACAAATAACGACCCGGAGATATAAATGACGACCGGGACACTCAAAGAGAAATTACAGACCGGGACACTGAGACACAAATGACGACCGGGACACAGGGAATATAAATGACGACCGGGACGCTCAAAGAGAAGTTACAGACTGGGACACAAATGACGACCGGGATAAAGGGAATATAAATGACGACCGGGACACAGGGACACAACTACAACGGAGATGCCAGGGGCACAGGGGGATATATATATGACAACGGGGACACAGGGAATGTTCGATTAGCAATCACCATCAACAAAGCTCAAGGGCAATCATTAGAATAATGAGGTATAGATCTAAATACGGATTGTTTTTCCAATGGACAATTTTATGTTGCATGTTCAAGAGTCGGTAAACCTGACAATCTATTTATATGCACAGACAATGGGACAACAAAGAATGTTGTATATTCGCAAGTTTTACGTAGCTAAAAACATATATATATCTATAACGAAAAGAGAAATCTTTTCTCTTTTATCTATATTCACAGGTGGGACACAGGGGCACAACTACAATGGTGCGTAACTAATATGGCGCGTAACGACTTACGTGCGCGGGGGGTTTGGGGGGGCGGGAAGTGCCCCCACCAACTAGGTGTTGGGGTGGCGCGAAGCGCCACCCCAACAGCTAGTAGATATATAAAAATAAGTTGTATGTCTGTTACACTATGTCTGTTACGCCAGATTATATTTTCTATATATATAAAAATAAATCGTATGTATTTTTGTGTTGAGGGTTTGCATATGACGTCTGAAAAATAAAGAAGAAAAAGAAAACTGAAAAAAGAAAAAAAGGTAAAAAACTAGAAAAAAACTAAAAAGAAAAAAAAAGAAAAAAAAAAAGAAAATAAAATAAAAAAAAACTAAAAAAAGAAAAAGAAAAAACATAAAAAAAAAATAAAAAAAGGTAAAAAAACTAAAAAGAAAAAAAAACCTAAAAAAAAACTAAAAAAGCTAAAAAAGCTAAAAAACTAAAAAAAAAGAAAAAACTAAAAAAGAAAAAATTGAAAAGGAAGAGAAAACATATCTATCTTCTATATATCTATATATATAAAAATAAGTTGTCTGTCTGTGTGTCTGTCTGTCAGGTGACGTCATGTTTCTGTGTCGACTGACGTCATGAAGTTAGTTGTCGTCATTTTTGCTATGACGGTGACATCATTAATGGTATTTAAGACATGCGTTCACGGAAAAATGTTTAATTGTAAAATGACTGAAGAACCTACAATGGCAACAGCCGAGGAAGCTGCTCAAAGAGTTTATGCCAAAAAACTTGCTGCTGATAGAGAAAGTAAGAAAAGAAAGCGTGCCGAGGAATCACAAGAACAGCAAGAAAACAGGCTTGCAGCTGATAGAGAAAGTAAGAAAAGAAAGCGTGCCGAGGAATCACAAGAACAGCAAGAAAACAGGCTTGCGGCTAAAGAACGCAAAACCGCGCAGTTAGATGAAAATCCACCTGGAAAGCGAGAGTCAAAACATATCAAAACTGAAAATGATAGCGATGATGATTGGGTTTGGGATTTTGACTTGGATAAGGTCATCAATGCCTATCAGAGTTAAGTTAAAAAACAAAGGTTCGGCGATATGTACTTCATAGTGACGCTGAAAAATAAAGAAGAAAAAAAAACTGAAAAAATGTAAAAAACTAAAAAAAACTAAAACGAAAAAACACTCAAAGATAAATTACAGACCGGGACACAAATGACGACCGACACAGAGGGAATATAAATGACGACCAGGAACCTCAAAGAAAAATTACAGACTGGGACACCCGGACACAAATCACGACCAGGAATATAAATGACGACCGGGACACAGGGACACAACTACAACGGGGACGCCGGGGGCACAGGCGGGATATATAATTGACGACTGAGACACAGGGATTGTTTGAATAGAAATTACAGACCGGGACATCGGGACACAAATGACGACCGGGACACTGGGACACAGGGAATATAAATGACGACCGGGACACTCAAAGAGAAAATACAAACTGGGACACCAGGACACACATGACGACCGGGACACAGGGAATATAAATGCTATTTGTATGCACAGACAATGGGACAGCGTAGAATGTTGTATATTCGCATGTTTTACGTAGTTAAAAATATATATTTATATCTATCTCTATTCACAGGTGGGACACTGGGACACAGCTACAATGGCGCGTAACTAATATGGCGCGTAACGACTTACGCGCGCGGGGGGGCTTGGGGGGGCGCGAAGCGCCCCACCAACTAGCTGTTGGGGTGGCGCGATAGAAATTACAGACCGGGACACCGGGACACAAATGACGACCGGGACACTGGGACACAGGGAATATAAATGACGACCGGGACACTCAAAGAGAAAATACAAACTGGGACACCAGGACACAAATGACGACCGGGACACAGGGAATATAAATGCTATTTATATGCACAGACAATGGGACAGCGAAGAATGTTGTATATTCGCATGTTTTACGTAGTTAAAAATATATATTTATATCTATCTCTATTCACAGGTGGGACACAGGGACACAGCTACAATGGCGCATAACTAATATGGCGCGTAATGACTTACGCGCGCGGGGGGGGGGGGGGCTTGGTGGGGCGCGAAGCGCCCCACCAACTAGGTGTTGGGGTGGCGCGAAGCGCCACCCCAACAGCTAGTATATATATATAAATAAGTTGTATATCTGTTACATTATGTAATTTTCTATATATATAAAAATAAGTTGTATGTATTTTTGTGTTGAGGGTTTGCATATGACGTCCTGAAAAATAAAGAAGAAAAAGAAAACTGAAAAAAGAAGAATGTAAAAAAAAAAACTAAAAAAAGAAGAAAAAATTAAAAATTATAAAAATTAAAAAAAGAAAAAACCTAAAAATAAAAAACCTAAAAAAATAAAATAAAGGTAAAAAACTAAAAAAAAAAACTAAAAAAAGCTAAAAACCAAAAAAAAGGTTTATTATAAATTGTTGAGCTTTAGCATGCTTGGCACGTAAAGATTTTTCCAAGTGTCAATGTTAGAATGAACATTGACAAATTGAAAAACTTTGAAAAAGATAAAAAAAAAAAAATAATTAAAGCACGTTTGATTTTTGTATGTTTTAGGTTTGCATATGACCTAAAAAGAAAAAAAAACTAAAAAAAAGGACAAAAAATACAAAGGAAAAAAACTAAAAAGAAAAAAAAGTAAAAAAACTAAAAAACCTACAAAACTAAAAAATAGAAAAAACTAAAAAAGAAAAAAATTAAAGCATGTTTTTTTTTTGTATGTTTGAGCGTTTGTATATGACATCCGAAAAATAAAGAAGAAAATGAAAACTAAAAAAGAAGAAAAACATAAAAAAACTAAAAAAATAAAAAAATAAAAAAATAAAAAAGGTAAAAAAGGTAAAAACCTAAAAAGAAAAAAGCTAGGAAAGCTACAAAACTAAAAAAAAAGAAAAACTAAAAAAGAAAAAAAAAAATGAAAAAAAGAAAAAACTAAAAAACAAAAAAAAAGAAAAACTAAAAAAAAGAAAAAAACTAAAAAAGAAAAAACTAAAAAAGGAAAAACTAAAAAAGAAAAAACTAAAAAATAAAAAACTAAAAAAGAAAAAAAAATAAAAAAAGAAAAAAATTAAGAAAGAAAACAAATCAATAAAAAGAAGAAACTAAAAAAAAAGAAAAACCAAGAAAAGAAAAAAACTAAGAAAAGAAAAAACTAAAAAAGAAAAAACTAAAAACGAAACTATATCCATATACATAAAAATAAGTTGTATATATGCATGTTTGTTTGTTTGTGGGTTTGTTTGTGGCGTCACTATAAGTATATAAGGCTTTATAAATGACGTTATTATAAGATGATACTACAGACCGGGACACAAATGACGATCGGGACATAGGGAATATAAATGACCGACCGGGACACTCAAAGAGAAATTACAGACAGGGACACCGGGACACAAATGACAACCGGGACACCGGGACAGAGGGAATATAAATGACGACCAGGAGAGTCAAAGAGAAATTACAGACTGGGATACCGGGACACAAATGACGACCGGGACACAACTACAACGGGGACGCCGGGGGGCACAGGGGGATATATAAATGACGACGGGGACACAGTGAATGTTCGATTAGCAATTACCATCAACAAAGCTCAAGGGCAATCGTTAGAAAAATGCGGTATAGATCTGAATACGGATCGTTTTCCCATGGACAATTATATGTTGCATGTTCAAGAGTCGGTAAACCTGACAATCTATTTATATGGACAGACAACGGGACAGCGAAGAATGTTGAATATTCGGAAGTTTTACGTAGTTGAAAATTAATATATATATATGTATATATATATATATATATATATATATATATATATATATATATATATATATATATATATATATATATATATATATATATCTATATATATAAAAATAAGTTGGTTGTCTGTCTGTCTGTGGATCAGGTGACGTCATGTTTCTGTGTTGACTGACGTCATGAAATTAGTTGTCGTCATTTTTGCTTTGACGGTGACGTCATTAATGGTATTTAAGACATGCGTTAATGCGTTCACGCTGCTGATAGAGAAAGTAAGAAAAGAAAGCGTGCCGAGGAATCACAAGAACAGCAAGAAAACAGGCTTGCAGCTGATAGAGAAAGTAAGAAAAGAAAGCGTGCCGAGGAATCACAAGAACAGCAAGAAAACAGGCTTGCAGCTGATAGAGAAAGTAAGAAAAGAAAGCGTGCCGGGGAATCACAAGAACAGCAAGAAAACAGGCTTGCGGCTAAAGAGCGCAAAACCGCGCAGTTAGATGAAAATCCACCAGGAAAGCGAGAGTCAAAACATATCAAAACTGAAAATGATAGCGATGATGATTGGGTTTTGGATTTTAACTTGGATAAGGTCATCAATGCCTACTAGATTTAACTTAAAAAACAAAGGTTCGGCGATATGTACTTCATATTGACGCTGAAAAATAAAGAAGAAAAAAAAAATGAAAAATGTAAAAAACTAAAAAGAAAAAACACTCAAAGATAAATTACAGACCGGGACACAAATGACGACCGACAAAGAGGGAATATAAATGACGAACAGGAACCTCAAAGAAAAATTACAGACTGGGACACCCGGACACAAATCACGACCGGGAATATAAATGACGACCGGGACACAGAGACACAACTACAACGGGGACGCCGGGGGCACAGGCGGGATATATAATTGACGACTGAGACACAGGGATTGTTTGAATAGAAATTACTGACCGGCACACAAATGACGACCGGGACACTGGGACACAGGGAATATAAATGACGACCGGGACACTCAAAGAGAAATTACAAACTGGGACACCAGGACACAAATGACGACCGGGACACAGGGAGTATAAATGCTATTTATATGCACAGACAATGGGACAGCGAAGAATGTTGTATATTCGCATGTTTTAAGTAGTTAAAAATATATATTTATATATATCTCTATTCACAGGTGGGACACAGGGACACAGCTACAATGGCGCGTAACTAATATGGCGCGTAACGACTTACGCTCGCGGGGGGGCTTGGGGTGGCGCAAAGCGCCCCACCAACTAGGTGTTGGGGTGGCGCGAAGCGCCACCCCAACAGCTAGTATATATATATATATATATATATATATACATATGCATATATATATATATATATATATATATATATATATATATATATATATATATATATATATATATATATATATATATATATATATATATATATATATATATATATCTTTCTATATTCACAGGTGGGACACAGGGCTAATGCTTAATTTTTATTGTGGATATTCCTATTCGGTGCTGGGGATGGCAGCTGTATTCCATCAAAAACTTGGGCTGAGCTGGTAGAATAAAGACAAGAAATTGATTTTGAATTTTCCGCTATTTTGATTATTCAATTGCTGTAGAAAAAAATAATATAGTAAAACGCTTAGCATCGAATCTACCTTGACAGGTGAAAAATACCCCTTTAAACCATATTAGATAAATGAAAAGGTAAGTTTTATGCAAAAGTAAAGTCATGGTGAAACTTAAAATGAGGAAAACTTATCCTAAATATACTTGGAACTTTTGCTCCTTCAACCTCCCTTGTTCTTTGTACTTAAGGTCAACCTGTGTTATTTGAGAATATTGCAAATTGTTAACTGTCTAGTCTTCATCTTGCCACTTCAAGAATGAATGTGCTCATTCAAGAGTATTTGCTTCAAAAAAAAGGTTTTCATAAGCTTTTATCCGTTATTACTTGTTTGTTATAAAGATGTTGTAGGCTTGACAATAATGCTCTTGTGAAAAAATCGCCGGCCATGTGGAAGTATACCACATCGGAAACTGGTAAACTTTATCATTGAATTTTTTGACATATTAAGTATATCTTATGACTTTTTGGCCTTACAGCCGCAACCTTGTTAATGGCCGAAAGTAATGGCTGTAAATGGTGGTTAATTCAATCAATCAATCAATCTATTCTATCAATGGATTCTCAAAATAACACTTTAATATAGTCTCCCCCGTAAGGCAAACTTGAGCTGCAAACTTGTTTGCTTCTTAAATAAGACATTAGACCTCTGAATTACAATTCTTAAATAAGGGTTTAAAACCCTCTGTATTACCTCTCTTAAGGCATTAAACCCCTCTTATTCCAATAAGGCATAAGATATTAGAAAAAATTTCTCAGTCCTCTCTGTATTTTCCACAGTCATTGGTTCAGTATAATCACCCAGAATTTCAAAAGACGAATTTTCAGGTTGCAACGTTTCCTCTTTTAGGAACGAGTTCGTATAGGGTATTTATGCTTACTGGCAATCGTCTTTAATAACCATTTTTTGTGTCCTGTGTGTATCTATAGGGGCTCATGGGCCATCCTTTGACAGTATGTCCTTGTAAACAGGGAATTTTTTTTCCAGGCGGCGAAATCACCGCTTTTGAGCATAAAATGGTAGAATATGGATTTGCGCTAGCGAACTTCCTCTTCTATTACTTAGTTAGGGCAATAAAACTTATTTATAGAAGTTTCAGGAATAGAAGTTATTATTTGAATGAGTCTCCTTCAATATTACGATCATTGGTTCGTTACAGTCGCTACTAAGAAAACTAAAAACAACTCATTAACTCGGATTTGTGACTATATATCTCAGGAAACAAATATTATCAAAACTTTCATTGCGTGTTTCGGTTGCTATGTATTCAGTTAGGGTATAAGTTAAACCCATTTTTGAAAATGTAACAACGGAGTTTTATAGAATACCGCACTCATATATCCTTTCAGCATAGCATTTTAAAACTTAATTTTGAGGTCAAAACTCTAATAAACGGAAATTAAAAAATAGTATCAAAATAGCAGAATTTTCGTTATTTTAAATGTGAAATTAAAGGGTAACATCTTGGTTGCAGTTTTTGTTACTTCTCTGAAGTACGATGACATTTTTCTGAAAGACAAATTACTTGTTTCTTTTATGCATTTCACATATATTCTGAATATCCGAACAGCGTAGTGGATGAAGCCACGTCTGAAAACTTTCGGGCCTGAGGTTCATTCCCGCCTGTTGCAAGGTAAGCAACTCCATCAGTTTGACAATTTTTTTTAAATTCAATCAATTCATCTTTTTAATTATTTCTAAAAGTAAAACTTTTAGTACTACCGGTAAAATTATAATTAATTCTAATCAAAGAATAATAAATTCACTCTTTCTGAACCTTTCCAACTGTCTTTGCGTTTTCACAGATGGTTTTTGATACTTTTTGCGAAAAACTTTTTCAGAAAACAATGATTGCATATTTGTTATTTTTATTCTAGCAAAACACGTAAAAAAAGGCAACCAGTTATTCTGTAACTCGTAATGTTGCTTTTTGCACTTTAATTTGTTCGACAAATTTGATTTTCAGTTGAATTTGATTTCAATAGAATTATGATTTGACATTGGAATCTTTTGTACACTATTGACTCGTCATTTTACGTGGGATTCTACTGTGAGACATTTCTTTTCGCCTGACTATGATGACTCTTTTAGTACTTCGAATTCTTTTTTTTCTGGTTCATTTAGTATATCCACCTGTTTGTATTACTTTAAGCCATTGAAGCGATGAACTAACATATTCAATTTTATGCATACTAATGCACCTTTTAACATAATTTTGCTGTCTTCGCACATGGTTATCTTTCGTATTACATTCACGTATAAATAAAAAAAAAAAAAAACAGTTTTAATAATCATCTTTTCTCTAAGAGAAGCTTAGAAGCAATAGTTACCCTACCCCTAAAAATTACATATTGCGAATTGTATTGGATTATTCGCTTATATGTCTCTTAATTAGATGATTCGAAGCCCATCAATGGATTGTTCCTTGTAAGTTTTTTGGTGATTTTAAGCGAATTCTATAATTTGTTTGAAGATGTATCCTGGCCATTAATTTTCTGAAATTTACTTTAAACTTTTTTGCTTTTTTTTTGTTTTTTAGAAAGTCGATGCTCCCAGGAAAGGTTCAGTTGATTCTAGAGGAGACCTGCTTGATCAAATCCGAACAGGAGTGGAACTTAAATCTGTTCCTGTAAGTATTTTCTCTTGTTAGATCAAACTGAAAAAAAAAAATTATAAAATGGCTCTGTGTCCCAAACTTCAAGAATATGAATTTGACAAGATAAAGATTCTGGATAGGATTATGGATTTATTTCCTGAAACTAAAAGTCAATTTTTGAAGTAGAAACTTACGAAAATTTGTGAAAGATTTGCGAAGCTACAAATCACACATTCCAAAACCCTCTCACTAATATAATTTGGAATTCTTGCTACTACTACTACTGACAGCTCACTGGGGCACCAAGATGCCTAAGACCAACATAGCTGTGCACGTTCCTCTCCCATCCCAGTCGATTCAAAGCTTCTCTCTTTAGCCTCATAAGAAGTCCATATTTCCTTTAAATCCTTTCTTACGACGTCTTCCTGCCCCATATGGTATGACCGGTTTTTCGACCTATCTGTTTAATTGGATATCTGTCTGCGTTTGGCAATCTGTCATCCTTCATGCGCAAAACCTGTCCTAGTTACATCAAGCCTTTTGTCAATAAAGTCCTAGGAATCCATACTCTCAGCACCTAAAGCCTTATTCTTTTTGATCCTTTTAGTATTATCTCTTAACCTACATCGCAAATTAAACTTTCCTTCACTTCCAACTTGTCCAAAAATGTTCATTCTTTTCTATATTATTTGGTGTAACTTTTTTAATGGTTTAGCACATTCTCAGACTATTCTGTCCGCCTTTCTTTAACAATTTTCTTATCTCTACTTGAGGCGCTGTTCCCATCTTTAACTGGAAGAAGTCCAGATTTACTACTCCTTCTCAGTTTTTGAACATTCCAATAAAATGTTTTACTATTCGCACCTCCATAATTCATATTGAGTGCTTTTTATACTTTCTTTACAGCCCGCTTATTTTCATATGATCTATGGGTCGAATACTTCTTATACAAGTCTCTCCCACTTTTTTTTTTTTTTTTTACCAAACTTAAAGCGTTTTCACTAATATTCCTAACTGCGTTTCAAACTTTCCTCACTAAGAAATCATCTGCTACTTCGCAAACTATTTTCCTAAAACTATTCCATCCATCTTCAAAATTGTCAAATTTTACATTCTCCTGTTTCATGTTCAACTGTTCATTGAAAGTTTCTCTCAGATTCTCATTCTGGAGTGTACTGAAGTCTCAACTTCCTTTTAACACCGACAAAAGCACACCTAATTCCTAGTATCTTGTTTCAACCCTGCCTGTCTTCGATTTACAATAACATTGTTCATAAGGTTGGCCGTCTTATCGTCATGTGAATATCATCTTAACGTATGGGCCATGTTCTGGCCAAATGCTGTATTGGTTATAACTATATTGTTATACCCACAAAATTGCAGCAGCAGTCTATAACCGTAGCTATTATCCTTTTCTACACCAAATCTACATCATTTAGCTCATCATCTATTCCTACTCCTATCAACATGGGCATCAAAATTCCCTAATAAAAATAATATGTTTCTACCCAGGATCCTCTGAGTCATCGTTATTGCCATTAGTCGGTCCTATAGGTGTATATACTACTATAATGGATAACTTTCCTTTTTTAGTCGTAAAATGAACAGCTAGAATTCTATTATTAATACTTTTCTAATCTAAGCAAGACTTAGCAGCTTACTTATTCTTCATGGGTTGTATTCCCTGTCTATGGATCCCATTGTTTCTGCCTGAGTTTACAAGTTCTATTTCATGTTTCCTCACTTAATTTCATTTTGATATGCCTCCGACTATAGCTGCCCCCCCATTGTACTTCCTGGCTGAAGGGCCGTGAAACGGAGATCAGCAGCGCCGGTTTGGACTTTAAGGATCTAGTGCCGCATCCTACCCCTTGGATATAAGTTTCTGAAACTGGTAACAAGTCCAGTTCAAAACTCCGAGTTCGTCAGTTAAAATATCAATACGTTAGCATTTTTGAGCGTTGTAACGTTCTAAATTGTATTTGAAACTGTCAAGGCCTCTGAAATATCAATGGGTCCCACCAATGCAGACCTAGGATTAATGCATCTTTTCAAGTCTAGATAAAGCGCATGAGCCGGGTTCAAACCTGGCAGCAAGAAGTCCCTGGGACATCCAGTTGAATATAGGCTTTGTACAATCCTAGGTCCATCTTGGTCACTAGATGGTTTTCCATACTTAACAATGCTTTTCTATCAAGTAAAGTCGGTGTCTTCCACAAGCAATCTCAAGCTTATTACCTCCGACTCATTATATATTCATGCCTCCAAATATTGTACAGTAATGAAGCCCAAAAGAGCCCAACCCCCCAAAAGAAATAAAACTAGAAAAATTGTCCGTTTACAGGAATCCAGTGCAATGCTGTGTCGTTTACTAGGCTATGATTTTCCCGACGACTGCCACTTCTCAAGGTCACCCTGCAGCACCGTTTGCAGTCTCGATTGTGGTTAGCCAGACTCGTCAAAGGTCCCCTCTAACACTACTATAAGGTATTTTTGAGGACAACCTAACTCTTATACATAACTAGCTGTTGGGGTGGCGCTTCGCGCCCCCCTGCGCGCGCAAGTCGTTACGCGCCATATTAGTTACGTGCCATTGTAGTTGTGTCCCTGTGTCCCACCTGTGAATATAGATATATATATATATATATATATATATATATATATATATATATATATATATATATATATATATATATATATATATTTTTAACTACGTAAAACTTGAGAATGTACAACATTCTTGGCTGTCCCATTGTCTGTGCATATAAATAGATTGTCAGGTTTACCGACTCGTGAACATGCAACATATAATTGTCCATGGGAAAAACAATCTGTATTCAGATCTATACCTCATAATTCTTATGATTGCCCTTGAGCTTTGTTGAAGGTGATTGCTAATCGAACATTCCCTTTGTCCCTGTCATCATTTATATATCCCCCTGTGCCCCCGGCGTCCCCGTTGTTGTTGTTTCCCTGTGTCCCGGTCGTCATTTGTGTCCCGGTGTCCCAGTCTGTAATTTCTCTTTGAGTGTCGCGGTCGTCATTTATATTCCCTGTGTTGCGGTGTCCCGGTCGTCATTTTTGTCTCGGTCGTCATTTGTGTTCTGGTGTCCCGGTCTGTAATTTCTCTTTGAGTGTCCTGGTCGTCATTTATATTCCCTGTGTCCCGGTCGTCATTTGTGTCCCGGTGCTTTGTTGATGGTGATTGCTAATCGAACATTCCTTGTGTCCCGGTCGTTTTCTCTTTGAGTGTCCCGGTCGTCATTTATATTCTCTATGTCCCGGTCGTCATTTGTGTCCCGGTTTCCCGGTGTGTAATTTCGTCAATCAACAAACATGACGTCAGTCAACACACAAACATGACGTCACCTGACAGACACATCCACAGACAACTTATTTTTATGTATATAGATAATGGTAGATGGCAAGCTTACTTAAGCTATGGATGTCAGGTCTTGATTTTGTTTAAACAGTAATTTCGAAGGGACCTCTGTCTGTCATCACAGGTTCAAATTCAAATCTCTTACCAGAAAATAAAATTACTATATAAAATAAATCTAAAATCACTGGAAAACACTAATAATGAGCCGAACCTGGAATTATTGTTGTAACATGGCCAGAATTTTGGTAGGGGCATTGATGGCCGCTTTCTTAGTAGATCCCAAAAGGGGGGGGGGCTGTAGGAGGGGGGAGGAGTGTTTTGTGAGTTTTCAGTCTATGGGTCATAGGTTCCAAAATGTCGCTAATACAGAATTTACCATTGTCTTTATTGATGGCTGGTTTGTTTTTAGCGATTTCCAGAGCTTCTCTGATTTTCTGCTTTAAGATGTGTGGAACAATAGCAATAAGTTGGGCCTGGTCAAACTTACTGGAGTGAGAAGGGTTTTCAAAAATGTGACGGACCAGTGCAGAAAAATTATTTTCCTTCTTAAGCTTCTTTAAATCGGTGATGTAGAGATCTCATGGTACGACCTACATAGGTATCACTGCAACTGCTTGTAATCTTACATCCCCCTGTTGGATCTGAAGTAATCTTATCCTTGCCTTTCAAGAAGGAGGAGATAGTCATTCCAGAGGGAAAAAACACATTAAAGCCAAGCATAGCAAGTTTGGAGCTTAAAATGTCAGTGATGCCCTTAATATAAGGTAACGACAAAAAGTTTATTTTCTTCACTCTTAAGGGCAGTGCTCTTGGTTTTTCTGGATATCATTATACTGGCAATAACCTTATCAATGACTTGTTTGGGGTATCCATTACCTATCAGAACGTCTTTTATATGATCAAGTTCAGTCTTCAGCTCAAAATCAGAGGAACACACTACAAGCGTTCTATCAACCAAGGAATACACCGCACAATTTTTTACTATGGGGTGGTATCCCATTTGGTATTAAGAACATCTAAGAATGGTAAATTGTGGTTAGTTTCAAGTTCAATGGTGAACTTTAAATCTGGTTCCTGCTGGTTGAAAATACTGAGAAAGGATCTTATATTATGTCTTTTGTCCCTTTTCAAATTATTAAACAATCATCCACATATCTCTTGTAGAGTTGGAAATACTTGAAATCCTGCTTGAAGGTATAATTTTTCAATATACTTTAGAAACAACTCTATGAGAACTGGTGTCAAGGCTGATCCCATTGGTATGTCTCAATTCTGTTTATAAGTTTGATGCGTAAAAGTGAAGTAAGCATTGCTCAGACATGAAGACGTGAGAATAATTATGTCTTTGGTGTCTAAGCTAGTCAATTCTTTCCAAGAATTATCATTTTCTACAGCTGATTGTAAAGCTGGTATAGGTCGGGGCAAGGGTATGCTGGTAAACAGAGATACAACATCAAAACTGCTCATGTTGCATATGTTGATGCTTTTTAGCCTTTTAACTAGTTCTTTGGTATTTCTTATTATATATTTGCTGCTGAGAGTTATGGATATTAAATTACTAGCCAAATACCTTTCCAACTTTTGTGTTCTGAATGATTCCAGGTTTGGCTCATTCGTGTTTTTCAGTGATTTTTGTTTTATTTTATTTAGTGATTTTATTTTCTGGCAAGAGATTTGAATTTTAACTTGATGATGACAGACACAGGTCCTGTCAAAATCATCGTTTAAACAAAGTCAATACCTATCATTAATAGATTAGGTAATCTTATTACCATCTACCATTATTAACTACTATGTGGCCAGGCAAGTAGCATTATACTTTCAGAGATAGTGACAGAGGAAGGAGTCTATGCTAGAGCAGATACTCCAAGTCATCTCACAATCAACTAAACAGCCGCTAGGAGCAGAGGGAGGGCTCTAGTACAATATTTTTAAGTTCCATTTAGTTTTCTCTGCATTGATAACTTCAGTTAAAATAAATCTTAAAATGAATAAATAAGTGTATTCGTAAATGAATATATTGATAAATGGCTGGTTCTAGTAGCCCTCCGAAATTTTTCTATTGATAATCCAATTGATACTTAAGATAATTGTTTGTTCTGCCTGACATCGTATCTTTCATCTCTCTTGTATTGTGTCGCTCATGATTTGAATTCTGTTCCGTGGTTTTGCTGAAATATTTAACCGGTTGTTGAAGTGCTTTGAAATATATGGTTTTGTTTTATAGCTTCAGTGATGCAAACCCAGAGTGAATAGTCTTGGTTCATTTGTCTCAAATTTTTCTGCAATCTGACGAAACTATAACCATGTTTTAGCCATATTTTTTATAACTGAATTTGTAAGCATATTTTCTAACCTCTTGGTTCCGGTAAGTTTAGAAGCCTATGTCTCAAAAGTTAATCTTTTACAGTTTGTGTACTTTGTATACTACCCGAATTTGCTCCATAGAGTAATGGCAAAGGAGTAGACACTCAAAAATTATTATAGTTAAAAAAGTGAATGGCTATCTGTTCAGTGGTTTGAATAAGAATCATTTGAGGAGGGATAAAGTTAAACAGACTTCACCAGTCTACTTGATTTTCAGAGCTAGAGCCTTTTTTCTGCATTTTTCTTTTGTGTCATATATTTTACATGTTTACTGTCATTATGTATTATTATACTCTGATTAACTAGCTTTCAAATACATGGTGCCCTTTTCATGGTGTTTATAATTATGAAAAAGATTTTGACATGCTCTGTGTTTGCTGTTTTTGGTTCACACACATCAAACACACATCCACAGTGTGTTTTTGGTTCAAATTTTTTGTTTTTTTTAGCCTGCTTTGAAACTCGACTCAATTGAAAACCTCGTAGATTTTAAATTTCCTGCCATTTAGCATTATTTACGAACGTTCTTTCGATTAGCTGTTTATCTTGTAATGTTGAGAAGCTGATTTTTTTTTCCAGTTCGTTTCTGTTCTTTTTCCCAAGAAATGGATACCTTATAAGGGTGAAAAATGGCGCTAGTATCGACAAAAAACGTCCACGCCATTTAGTTTTGGGTGTTTCTTTGCCTTTTTTTCAGTGTAATAAAAAGAAAAATTGGTTCAGTTGATGTAATTATAAAACTGATGTTATAATAAGCGTTATATCTCAATTTATGATAGGAAAACGAATACAGAGCTTGAAAATGCAAAGCGACGCCAAATGTTAGATGGTATTTGTGATTATTTGTTGACACTAGCGCCAGTTTCTACTCCTGTAAGTTACCATACTCTTTGCTTTTTCCTTACTTTGATTCTTTTTCTTTTTTGGATGTCTACATTCGCGTAAAATAAATTAATTGTATCTTATAAAATACTTGTCAAAAGGGAATTTTCTAATGGGGTAAAAACATGGGTATACCAAAAAATGTTTTTGACATCTTTCATAGCCTCTAATATAATTCATAGGGTCCTTACCTTGTCCCTGAAGAAAAACTGGAATGGCTGTTACAAATAGCTCACTCCTAAAGTTTCTTTTTCAGTTCTGTAAAGGAAATGATGATAGATGTACTATTAAGTACTCTTGTCTATAGTGAAATTGAAAAGAAAATCAAGGAGTTGTTGTTTTTTTGTCAGCAATCTATTCAATTTGTGGAAATTCTGTAAAATTATGCTTCTTCTCCACCCTAACTCCTGATGTTTTTGTTTAGATTTTAGCATTATCTGTTTCTTCTAGAATATTCATAGTCGATTTTTAGCATCGAACTAAAATTTTTGTAAAGGCCTGTAGCATTCTTTCAAAAACGTTTTTGCTCGAAATTTGTTTTTTTACTTTGATTGTTTCACGTATTTCTCTTATAGCAAACTGATAGTTCTTCCAAGTCTAGCATGGATGAGAATGCCGGTTTAGCTGGAGCATTGGCTCGAGCATTAGCGGAAAGAAGCCGTGTCATCCAATCAGATTCCGATGATGGAGATTCTAGTGATTCAGCTGAAGAGGATGATGAGTGGGATTGAACATTTTACGTACAATTTTTTGATTCATCTTTGGTGTTTTATTGGAAAACAGTTGAAGTTTGTTTCAATTATCTAATGCACTTATTTGTGTCGTAGTACCAGTGTAATATGTCAAATTTATCAGGTAAACAATAGTAAAAATACAAAAAAAAACAGTCGTTGCTTTGTACTTTAGAAATGTTTGGAAAGGCATAAGTAAAGTTTGCCCGATGTTTCTTTTTCCTTGTATAATTTATGCATAAGTATAGAAATATTCAAGGAATTAATGATGGTGAGGGTTTTGTAACTGCGAGCACATCGCTTTACTCAGCCACCCAGAATCCAGTGCAATGCCGAGTCAAGGCTAGTCTTAGTTACAGCTGTGGTAAGGTCTATTTATCAAAGATCCATCCTGACTTCACTAGGGGGCTAAACCGGAAAGATTTATCTGTCGAGAAAAGGGAAGGAGAAATAAGCAGAGATCCAAAACACAAGAACAGCTCCAGCTTTCTACCCAGATTACACAGTCAGGTTTCTAGGTTGTGACTTTAATCAACGGCTCCAGTTTTGAACGTCTTTTTACACTTAAATGACGAATTAACTTAAAACATAGATTGTTGAATCTTTGTATTACGTTATTTTTCTTATTACTTGCTAATTCTTAGGTTGGAAGCCGAGAAATATTTTACTTTCATAAAGACCCGTTTTACGCTTCATACTTCTTAATTAAAACAGCACAAAGGTTGTATCAGCATTTAATCATTCCTAAATTCTGTAGTATTACTGCAGTAGACAGTGTCCACTATCCAAGGCCATTACTGTATTCTGTCAGAGCATTATTTTACACTTCCTTTTTTCTAGGGAAGATTATCCGACTTTACTCCTCCCTCCCCAGATAGTTCCAACAGTGCAATTCATTTGACACATTACATTTATACAAGACAAGTTAGTTTTAACAAGTGAGGCCTCTGAGCTTCATACTGTCTTTCATTAAGACTTTTTTTTTTAAATATCCTGGTATCTAATAACGTTATTGTAAAGTTATTTACAAAGCCCTAAATATTCACAAGTGGCGTTAATTTGATATTAGTTAATGAGTCTTCAAACCGAAAACAAATTAATAACCAAAATCATAAATAGCTAAACTAACAAGAGTGCCTACTATCATTTGAGTAGCCTTGGCCACAACGCTCAATTCACACTTTCAAGGAGTTATTAACAAATTCCTTATTGAAATTTTAAAATGAATCAACTGGTGATGTCAGGTCTTCTGTCATTCCTAAAAAACGGTTTAATTTTAATTTGAAAGTGTATTAGAAGTTAAAAAATCACTTTCAAATAATTTCAAAATAGTAAAAATATGCGAAGTCCCCTAATGCCTTTAAGATTCCTTGCTCAAAATCGGATTCTCGAGTAACTGCTTTACAGAAAATCCACCGTGCAATCAAACTTAAAGAATGTGACTGATTCATTCTATTGACAACTTTTCAAGGGTGAAAACCAGAGGAAAAACAAGAGCTAACCCAGGAAAAATTACTACTCAGCCAACTACTTAACGAACATATTCTGGCTCAAACCTTCTTCGAGGCGGTATAAAATAATTATCACGAGACTGTATAATCCAGAAAAACACATTTTTAATCTAACCAGGATCGTTTTCCCAGCGCTAATCTATAAGAAGAACTCTGTCCGACCCTATACGATAATAATTGGTAAAGGACTATAGTCTCCTACCGACCTACATCCAATATTTTGATAATAATTAATTCAGTGATCAAAGGACTATAATTTGTATAAGCGGATTATTTCGCTATTTGAGTGAGAATTCCCTTGAAAGCTGTGGATTTTCTTATTAATATTTTCATAATCAGTGACCTATATAATTTAGGGCAGGATCAAGCAGTGCGAATATAATTAGGAATATTCGATATTTATAGGCAATCACGCTGCGATGAGGATGACGGGAGAAAAGTAAGCAAAAAGGGGTGAAAGAGTTGTTTGCAAGAGCCATGGTACACGCCGGGCTTTCCTCTTAAATTACCTGGACAAGGTAGACAGCATTCAACGCTTCCCTTACTTCTCTCAAAAGTGACCGAGCGAATGTACCTGATATCCCTTTTAATGATTTCGACATCAACACATTCCTCTGACTGCTGAGGAGGTCTTGCATTCAGCAAAGAATTTAAAAAATGGACGAGCCCCGAGTATAGATGGCATTCCAGCAGAAATGCTGAAGTACTCAATTAGTACCTGCATATCCATTTGGCTCTCCCTTTTCACCAAAATATGGACCTTAGGGAAGGTCCCATGAGATTGGAGCAGAGGCACTATGGTCAAACTCTTCAAGAAGGGAGACTTGATGAACTGCCGTAACTGGAGAGGCATCAATCTTCTCCCTATCTCATCCAAACTATTAGCCTCCGTCATTTTGTAGCGTCTGCAAAAAGCACTAAACGCAACTCTACGAGAAGAGCAGCATGGTTTCAGAACTGGGAGATCATGTTCTGATTTAATACATGTATTGAGAATGCTTGTCGAAGAATTAAAAGAATGGAACAAGAAGGTCTACCTCCTATCCATTGACTTTGAAAAGGCATTTGACTCAGTTGACCGAGATTGTACGAAAGAAAGGATCTTCTATAATTAATGAGCTTTTTGACATTGGTATTGTGTTTTTACTGGAGCACCTTCTCTCTAAAGTGAATGTTGATGGCCAAAAGCGTTTTCGAACCCATTTACCTTCTTAAGAGCCAGCCAAAAAACCCGTGATAGACCATCAGGAGGTCTGGCCATGTATTTCAGACATAACACTCAGCCAATATTATTGCAAAGTGATGCTAACATCTTAGCGATAAAATGTGGTGATACTGCCTTTATAAACGTTTATCGTCCCTGTAATAGAAAAACTGTGCAGTCATTGTCTCGTTTTTCACACGCCTGTAATCGCCTACGAACAGTACTTAGCGACCTTGCAAAATAAAATACAAAATGGGTTCTCGCCGGCGACATGAATACTGACGTATTATCTAATTCTGGCCGATCTGACATTTTTCTCGATTCACTGCCCGGAGGATTTCATCTGACTGATAAAGATCTTCTAATTACTTATATCCCCACTCGTGATGATATTACTTCCAATCTTGATAAAGTAATTGTGTCAGATTCAACTCTATTTTTATCAATCGTTTACGTTGTCGACTCTAAAATCAACGACAACCATATACCAATCACGTGCCAACTATCTTGCTCTATGGTAAGATCTGTGCGCCAAAACTCTCCCTAGTGGCTCTCAAAGTATAATGGGAAAAATGCCAATGTTCCCCTTTTTGTGTTGACATTGTCCCAGTTATTATCATCTATTAAAGTACCATTCCACTTATTGCAAATATCTGTATATACAACTTTAACGCGGAAAGATATCTACTCGTATTATCAGCAAATAGTGTTCTGTCTTAAGTCTGGCGCTAAAAAAGCTATCCCGTTTGAGCGCATGCGAACAGAATGGGTACTGGTAATCCCTTATGAAAGGCTGGTCCCAAAGTGAAGATGGCTAAACGAAAAGCTAAGTTCTGGCTCCGCATGTGGATAGCCTGTGATCATCCTCCTTCTCGTTCAGTTCATCAAATAAAGTAGAAGACTAAATGAGAGTATAAGTATTCCCTGCGTTGGGGGAGACTAAATGCCTCTGATGGTCCCTCTGGCAGGAAAACCAAGGAGTTATACCCCGTGCTATGCTCCAAGATCTTAAGCGCCTGATTCTCTCGACAGTGATGGTCTTTGCTTCGAATTTGTTGCTTATGATTTTCCTAAACTACTGAAGCATTTTCAGTTATTGTTTCACATGTGCTTGGCACAGTCCATTGTGCCAGATAGTTTTTATCCGGTTGTACATCTTCTATTGTTAAGAGGGATAAGGACCCCATTGCTTGCTCTCTGAATATGTGCTGCTACCGGCCGTTAACTCCAAGTGTGATTTGATATCCTTCCCGCTTGGTTTTGGAAAAGGTATGGGCTGCGGTCAAGCTCACCTCATTGTGGGTCGCCTAATGAAATAAGCTAATGCTCAAGAAATTCCCCTGTATTTTTTTGACTGTTGATATATCTAGTGCTTTTGACAATGTAATTCATTAAAATGTTTTTTTTTTCCAGTAGTCTCTGGCATTAAGCTCTCTGTTGTTTCCTTGCTTAAGTATTGGTATGCTAATTCTTCCGTTAGGGTGAAGTGAAAGGGTACGGTAGGGGAGCATATAAAAGAAAAGATAAAGAATATGGCATTGGACTTTACAGTCCCTACTGGCAGTTCTGATCTCTTTTTCTTGGCCATTCAGCCAGGAAGTGCAATGAGGGGCTGGGGCCAACCATCCTGTGATTTCGCAAACACTTCCTCTTTACCTTCCTCATATTTCTCCAGGTACTCATTTAGAGCTGGTCGACTCTGGCTGAGCTTACAGAGTCACACCACTAAAAAAGATGTTAGGCACGGTGCCGTGTTATCTCCGAGTATATTTAAGCACGTTTTAGCTTCGTGTCTCCGACGTCTTCAACCGACAGTTTTTGCAATCATAGTTTAGGCATTAGTCACGTTGCTTATGCTGACGATGTTCTGCTTCTTAGCCGGACAAAACAAAGCCTAGCTGCAAAATTTGACCTGCTTTCAGCTGCCCTGTCCCTAGTAGGCCTTTCAGTTAATGCTGCCAAATGTAAGTTTTTGTGTTTTGGGAGTCCTCCACCAGCATCGTCTCTTTGCTTGAGTTCTTCAACTATAACGTGTTCAGCAAATATTGAATTGTTAGGTCTATCTTTTTCCACGTCATTTTCGACTATTACGTCCAGCGTGCTGAAAAGTATGCGGATTGGTTACGGAAAAATTTCACCCAATCGTGGTCAGTATAACCGAAAAGGACTTTATCGTCTTTATTCTTGTTTTTGTTCCCCTGCTGATTTTTATCTTTCTGGTTTTGGTTTCCTTCTTCACAAGAAGGTTACGAAGAAAATACGATTAGGATATTTTAAGTATTGTAAATATCTTCTGCGTTTGCCTCGATGGTACTGGAACCATAAAAATTTTTCTAAATTTGACATTTTTGATGCACCCTCACGACTGAAACAAATATCTGCAGATCTGTGTTTTAAAACTCAGCAAATTATTGGTGTTTTTTGAACCTCTTTGGCCATTTTTTGAATAGAGTTAATTTATTTATGTTGTATTAGAATCGTATCCTCATGGGTTTTCTTCTTTTTTTTACTCCACAGTTTTATCATTTTATTTTTTGGATTATAAAAAATATTATGCTATATTTATTGTTCGTGTTAATCTGGACAAGGGCTTGTGTGTTTTGGGTCTATTTCTTGACTTTTCAAAGGCCTTTGATATGGTTGACCACAATGTTCTTCTGTCTAAACTATCTTTATTTGGAGTGCATGGAGTCCCACTAGAATGGTTTAGGTCCTACCTCTCAGAGAGATCTCAGTATGTTTTGGTTAACCGTACTTCTTCCTCTACTTGGCCTGTATTGAAAGGTGTCCCACAAGGCTCTGTGCTTGGACCACTTTTGTTTCTAATTTAAATTAACGATCTTGTTGATGGTCTTCATCCCCATGTTCACCCTGTTCTTTTTGCTGATGACAGTAACTTTTTCATTGTACGTACAGGAGCCAATCACCCTGATTTCTGGGAACAATATTATACCACAAGCTACTATGGTGAAATTTCTTGGTGTGTATCTTGACTGTTTTCTTTCTTTTAAACCGCATATAACTCACACCCGTTCCTTAATCCTCCGCTAGCCTTCAATGTTGCACCGGATTAACTCATTTCTTCCTCCTGATATTATGGTTTCTCTTTATTATGCTTTTATTTATCCTTACCTTTCTTATTGCTGCTCTGTCTGGGGTAATACTAATAAATCTCTTCTCTGCTCAGTTCAAAGAGCCGAAAATAGGGCAGTGAAGGCTACTTTTCTTCTCCCTCGGCTTTACCCTTCCTCTGATTTTACCAAAAAGATCTTCTACAGCAGCCCAGAGGTCTCCAGTATATCAATCAATTCTATTATGGAACTCCATCCTTTCGGATGTCCCAGTTTTTCTTTCTGCAAAGGCATTATTTCGTCGGGTCTTTCCGATTCAATAATTTTTCTCTCTTTATTAATCCTTTCCTAATTTGTATGTCTCTTCTCTTCTTTTAAAATCATGTTTAGCTATATGTTAAATCTCCTTCTAAATCTTCTATCTGTTAAATATCCTATCTGTTCAATGTCCTTGTTTTGTTCCAGTGTTTTTTTTTTTTTTTTTTTTTTTTTTTTTTTTTTTTTTTTTTTTTTTTTTTTTTTTTTTTTTTTTTGCATATATTTTACAATAGTGTTTTATTCTTGTTCTCTGTTGTCCTTTACAAGGAAAGATTCTTGGGCCTAGTGACCGCTTTACTTTTGTAATAGTTTTTTCTTTTAGTATCAATAAATTGATTGATTGATTGATTATATTGTTACATTTATACCATGTATCGACCCTACACAAATACGCACGTATTTAAATCTTTTAGGCCAGTATATCATATTAGATACAGAATAAGTTGGTTCAAATAACTATTAGTGCTATTAGTTGATATTCTCTTTGCACAAATCCAAGTTATTTGAAACTAGGATTAAAAAAAATATTTCGTGTAAACCCCCTCGCATCAGCGCTTGACGCAGAGAAAATCGCAATTCCGATTGCAGTTAAACTCATTAGGGATTCGTGCTTAAAGTATGAACCCTACGTAATCTTTTAAGACTATCAAGTTTTTTTTAGTCTTCTTATCAAGTTCCATAGAAATAAAAATTCAACAGAATGAAAGTTCATATATGTTAAACAATTATATCGAATGCTATAAGGTAGGGTATAATATAGCGTTACAGTGGGGACCTGGTCATGCTGAAATCCCTGGTAACGAGGCTGTCAACGAGCTAGTAATTCGTTACTACAGAGCGACTCGAATTTTGATCCTCGTTCTTTAGAGGCGATTCTCCTGGGCGCTGCACTGTAGTAACTATTAGTTAAGAATGTTTTATCATATACGACATTATGATTTATCTGGATATGACCCAGGCAGATTATTTGTTGTATTGAATCATACGCTAAAATCTTTAACCTTAAGGTTAATCGAAATATTTTGCATCATTCCTGATTTTATAAAAAACAATCAGAATGTTACCGACCTTGATAAAGAAAGCCTTATATGTTAATTCTCGAAAATACTGTTATTTTATACAAAATGGATACATGGTGAGGATTTTAGCTTTTAGGTCTCCTTTGCCATCAACCTCTTTTTCAGACTCTTTTTCAAAATTATTTATATCCTATCTATTATATCCTATCTATATTATGCACCATTCCTTTCTTTTTTCTTTCTTTTTTTTGGTACTTGGGTTTTATTTCCCATGTTGAGTGCAAAAACGTCAAAATTCGGCTCTTATGTTGATAGTCAATCACTTGAAAAAAAAAGGTGAATTGGTCAATCCTTTCAAGGATAAAGCATAAGATTGAGTATAAACAAAATACTTCTAATATCTTATCATTATCATGTGCTGCTCTAAATGAAAAATAGCAATTAATTAATTGATTCAACTGTGTTTTTGTCAACATATTTCGAGAAACATTTTGAACCAACAGAGTAGGTAACGTTTAAGTTCTTACGCAAAAACAAAACAGAAATATAGAAATGGAGGAAACGTTTTATTTGAACTTTTCCTTTACATTAAAATAACGAATTAACTTAAAACAAAGACCATTGAATGGAACCTAGATGGAAAGTCGTGAAATATTTTGTGTTTATACAGACCCCTATTACGCTTCTGGCTTCTTAATTAAAACAGTATAAAGGTTGTATTAGCCTTTACTTATTCTCTAAATTTTGCAATAAAAGTCCAATGGACAAAGTTGACTGTACAAGGCATTTAGGCCTACTGTCTTTTGTCAGAGCACTACTTTACGCTCCCCATTGTTTTCTTTTTCTAGAGAAACGTTATCCACCTTTACTCTCACCCAGGTTAGTTTGACAAACAAAGCCTGCGAGTTTTGTACTGTCTTTCATATAGATATTATTTAAATGTCCTGGTATCATATAGCCTTGTCCACAACGCTCAAATCGCACTTTAAAGGAGTTAATGACGAATTCATAATTTAAATCAAACAGTTCGTTATAGCAAACTGTAAGTAAGGAGCGACCCGGGTCAATAGTAACCGAAACTCTAAAAAGAGAATTTTGATATCAAGAGATACATCAAAAGAATCAGACTTTAATGCTGATTTTCATCAAGTTTAGTTTCATCTAGTTTACCATCAAAAGTTACAAGGCTGAGAAAATGTGCCTTATTTTTGAAAAAAGGGAAAAACACGCCCTAAAAGTCATAGGATCTTATGAAAAATTACACCGTCAGATTTAGCGTATCAGAGAACCCTACTATAGATGTTTCAAACTCCTATATAAAAAAATGCGGAGTTTTGTATTTTTTGCCAGAAAAACGATCACGGATACGTGTATATTTTTTTTTCCAGGGTTGATCGTATCGACCCAGTGGTCTTAGAATGTCGCAAAACGGCTCATTCGAACGGAAATTATAATTTCAAGTGCCCTTTTAAGTGACCAACAAAACTGTAGGGCATCTACACCCCCTCCCATGCTCATTTTTTCCCAAAGGCACTGGATCAAAATTTTGAGATAGCCATTCTGTTTAGCATAGTCGAACTATGTTTTTGAGGACGACTTAATCCCCCACACTCCCCGGGGGAAGGGCTACAAGTTATGAACTTCGCCCATTCTTTACATATAGTTCTCCTTTATTTTTCATTTTTTTTCCGTTTTCATTTTATTTTCTTTTTTAGTTTTTTTTTAGCTTTTTTAGTTTTTTATTAGTTTTTAGTTTTTTTTTCTTTTTAGTTTTATTGTAGTTTTTACCTTTTTTTTAGTTTTAAATTTTTTTTTTACTTATGTCCTGGTCGTCATTTATACTCCCTGTGTCCCGGTCGTCATTTGTGTCCCGGTGCTTTGTTGATGGTTATTGCTAATCGAACATTCCTTGTGTCCCGGTCGTCATTTAAATTCCCTATGTGCCGGTGTCCCGGTCGTCATTTGTGTCCCGATGTCCCGGTCTGTAATTTCGTCAGTCGAAAACATGACGTCAGTCGACACAGAAACATGACGTCACCTGACAGACAGATCTACAGACAACTTATTTTTATTTATATAGATCTACTAGCTGTTGGGGTGGCGCTTCGCGCCACCCCAACACCTAGTTGGAGGGGCGCTTCGCACCCCCCCCCCAAGCCCCCCCGCGCGCGTAAGTCGTTACGCGCCATATTAGTTACGCGCCATTGTAGTTGTGTCCCTGTGTCCCACCTGTGAATATAGATAGATTTATATATGTGTTTCAAACTACGTAAAAATTGCGAATATACAACATTCTTGGCTTTCCCATTGTCTGTCCATATACAAAGCCGTATGTACTAATAATGACGTCATATGCAAACGCTCTTTTTACAAACAAACAAACATGCATACACACAACTCGTTTTTATATAGATAGATAGATAGATAGATACAATACAAATTAACTACGTAAAACTTGTGAATATACAACAGTCTTCGCTGTCCCATTGTCTGTGCGCATAAATAGATTGTCAGGTTTACCGACCCTCAAAGATGCAACATACAATTGTACATTGGTAAAGCAATCTGTATTAAGATCTATACCGCATTTTTCTAGTGATTGCCCTTGCGCTTTGTTGATGGTGGTTGCAAATGCTAATCGAATTGGGAATTGCAATCTTTTAAATTGAAAAAGCAGATCCGTTGGAATCATGGGAATGCGAGGAATAAGAACAGCCTCACCCTCATAAGGCCCTGTCAAGATTGTGGCCTCTATTAGGTTTTCCATTGTTTTTTTACGGCAAGTCGCGTGCCATTGCAAAGCTTTGGTGGGTTGATATTTCTTAAAAGTATTATTGGTACGCCTATTTTTAGTTGTAGCGCGTGTGGTGGAAACCCTGAAGGATCTATGGAATTTAAAAATTCAGATGGATAATTAACCGTTTCATTTGGTTCCAAAATACAAATTAACTGCGTAAAACTTGCGAATATACAACATTCTTCGCTGTCCAATTGTCGCTGCATATAAATAGATTGTCAGGTTTACCGACCCTCGAACATGCAACGTACAATTGTCCATGGGAAAAACAATCAGTATTAAGATCTATACCACATTTTTCTAATGATTGACCTTGAGCTTTGTTAATGGTGATATCAAATGCTAATCGAATTGGGAATTGCAATTATAGATATATAGACTAGCTGTTGGGGTGGCGCTTCGCGCCACCCCAACACCTAGTTGGTGGGGTGCTTCGCGCCCTCCCAAGCCCCCCCGCTTGCGCAAGTCGTTACGCGCCATTGCAGTTGTGCCCCTGTGTCCCACCTGTGAATATATATCTATATATATAAAAATAAGTTGTCTGTCTGTGGATGTGTGGATGGATGTGTGGATGGATGTGTCAGGTGACGTCACCTGAAAAAACTGGATTAGGTGACGTCAAAACTGAAAAAACTAAAAAAAGGCAAAAACTACAAAAAAAAACTAAAAACTAATAAAAAAAATAAAAAAGCTAAAAAACTAAAAAAACTATAAAGGTAAAAACCAATAAAAAACTAAAAAAAAAACTGAAAAAACTAAAAAAAGGCAAAAACTACAAAAAAAAACTAAAAACTAATAAAAAAAGTAAAAAAGCTAAAAAACTAAAAAAACTAAAAAAACTAAAAAAAGGTAAAAAACTAAAAAAAATAAAAAATAAAAAAAAACTAAAAAAAAGGAAAAAACTGAAAAATAAGCTAAAATAAAGGTAAAAACCAATAAAAAACTAAAAAAAAAAAGGAAAAAACTAATAAATGACGACACTCAAAGAGAAAGCGACCAGGACAAAAAACTAAAAAAAAAGGCAAAAACTACAAAAAAACTAAAAACTAATAAAAAAAATAAAAAAGCTAAAAAACTAAAAAAACTAAAAAAAGGTAAAAAACTAAAAAAACTAAAAACTAAAAAAAAACTAAAAAAGGTAAAAACTAAAAGAACTAAAAAAGAAAAAAATAAATGACGACACTCAAAGAGAAAGCGACCAGGACAAAAGGAATGTTCGATTAGCAATCAACAAAGCACCGGGACACAGGGAGTATAAATGACGACCAGGACACAAGTAAAAAAAAAAATTAACAAAACTAAAAAGAAGGTAAAAACTACAAAAAAACTAAAAAGAAAAAAAAACTAAAAACTAATAAAAAAACTAAAAAATCTAAAAATCTAAATAAACTAAAAAAGAAAAAAAAAGGAAAAAAATAAAGGAGAAAAACAAAACTAAAAAACGAATGTATATACAGACCGGGACACCGGGATACAAATGATGACCGGGACGCGGGACACAGGGAATATAAATGACGACCGGGACACAGGGACACAACTACAACGGGGACACCGGGGGAAACAGGGGGATAACCTGACAATCTATTTATATGCAAAGACAATGGGACAGCAAAGAATGTTGTATATTCGCAAGTTTTACGTAGTTAAAACCATATATATATATATATATCTATATTCACAGGTGGGACATAGGGACACAACTACAATGGCGCGTAACTATTATGGTGCGTAACGACTTACGCGCGCGGGGGGGCTTGGGGGGGGCGCGAAGCGCCCCCACCAACTAGGTGTTGGGGTGGCGCGAAGCGCCACCCCAACAGCTAGTATATATATATATATATATATATATATATATATATATATATATATATATATATATATATATATATATATATATATATATATATATATATATATATATATATATATATATATATATATATATATATATATATATATATATATATATATATATATATATATATATATATATATATATGTATATATATATATATATATATATATATATATATATATATATATATATATATATATATATATATATATATATATATATATATATATATATATATATATATCTATATATATAAAAATAAGTTGTCTGTCTGTCTGTCTGTGGATGGATCAGGTGACGTCACCTGAAAAAACTGGATCAGGTGACGTCAAAACTGAAAAAACTAAAAAAAGGCAAAAACTACAAAAAAAACTAAAAACTAATAAAAAAAATAAAAAAGCTAAAAAACTAAAAAAACTAAAAAAAGGCAAAAACTACAAAAAAAACTAAAAACTAATAAAAAAGCTAAAAAACTAAAAAAACTAAAAAAAGGCAAAAACTACAAAAAAAACTAAAAACTAATAAAAAAAATAAAAAAGCTAAAAAACTAAAAAAACTAAAAAAACTAAAAAAAGGTAAAAAACTAAAAAAACTAAAAACTAAAAAAAACTAAAAAAAAAGGAAAAAACTGAAAAATAAGCTAAAATAAAGGTAAAAACCAATAAAAAACTAAAAAAAAAACTGAAAAAACTAAAAAAAGGCAAAAACTACAAAAAAAAAACTAAAAACTAATAAAAAAAGTAAAAAAGCTAAAAAACTAAAAAAACTAAAAAAACTAAAAAAAGGTAAAAAACTAAAAAAAATAAAAAATAAACTAAAAAAAAACTAAAAAAAAAGGAAAAAACTGAAAAATAAGCTAAAATAAAGGTAAAAACCAATAAAAAACTAAAAAAAAAACTGAAAAAACTAAAAAAAGGCAAAAACTACAAAAAAAAAACTAAAAACTAATAAAAAAAGTAAAAAAGCTAAAAAACTAAAAAAACTAAAAAAACTAAAAAAAGGTAAAAAACTAAAAAAAATAAAAAATAAAAAAAAACTAAAAAAAAGGAAAAAACTGAAAAATAAGCTAAAATAAAGGTAAAAACCAATAAAAAACTAAAAAAAAAAAGGAAAAAACTAATAAATGACGACACTCAAAGAGAAAGCGACCAGGACAAAAAACTAAAAAAAAAGGCAAAAACTACAAAAAAACTAAAAACTAATAAAAAAAATAAAAAAGCTAAAAAACTAAAAAAACTAAAAAAAGGTAAAAAACTAAAAAAACTAAAAACTAAAAAAAAACTAAAAAAGGTAAAAACTAAAAGAACTAAAAAAGAAAAAAATAAATGACGACACTCAAAGAGAAAGCGACCAGGACAAAAGGAATGTTCGATTAGCAATCAACAAAGCACCGGGACACAGGGAGTATAAATGACGACCAGGACACAAGTAAAAAAAAAAATTAACAAAACTAAAAAGAAGGTAAAAACTACAAAAAAACTAAAAAGAAAAAAAAACTAAAAACTAATAAAAAAACTAAAAAATCTAAAAATCTAAATAAACTAAAAAAGAAAAAAAAAGGAAAAAAATAAAGGAGAAAAACAAAACTAAAAAACGAATGTATATACAGACCGGTACACCGGGATACAAATGACGACCGGGACACAGGGAATATAAATAACGACCGGGACACAGGGACACAACTACAACGGGGACACCGGGGGAAACAGGGGGATATAAATGACGACCGGGACAAAAAAACTAAAAAGAAATAAAAACTAAAAACTAATAAAAAAAACTAAAAAATCTAAAAATCTAAATAAGCTAAAAAAGAAAAAAAAAGGAAAAAAATAAAGGAGAAAAACAAAACTAAAAAACGAATGTATATACAGACCGGGACACCGGGATACAAATGATGACCGGGACGCGGGACACAGGGAATATAAATGACGACCGGGACACAGGGACACAACTACAACGGGGACACCGGGGGAAACAGGGGGATAACCTGACAATCTATTTATATGCAAAGACAATGGGACAGCAAAGAATGTTGTATATTCGCAAGTTTTACGTAGTTAAAACCATATATATATATATATATCTATATTCACAGGTGGGACATAGGGACACAACTACAATGGCGCGTAACTATTATGGTGCGTAACGACTTACGCGCGCGGGGGGGCTTGGGGGGGGCGCGAAGCGCCCCCACCAACTAGGTGTTGGGGTGGCGCGAAGCGCCACCCCAACAGCTAGTATATATATATATATATATATATATATATATATATATATATATATATATATATATATATATATATATATATATATATATATATATATATATATATATATATATATATATATATATATATATATATATATATATATATATATATATATATATATATATATATATATATATATATATATATATATATATATATATATATATATATATATATATATATATATATATGTATATATATATATATATATATATATATATATATATATATATATATATATATATATATATATATATATATATATATATATATATATATATACTATATATATAAAAATAAGTTGTCTGTCTGTCTGTCTGTGGATGGATCAGGTGACGTCACCTGAAAAAACTGGATCAGGTGACGTCAAAACTGAAAAAACTAAAAAAAGGCAAAAACTACAAAAAAAACTAAAAACTAATAAAAAAAATAAAAAAGCTAAAAAACTAAAAAAACTAAAAAAAGGCAAAAACTACAAAAAAAACTAAAAACTAATAAAAAAGCTAAAAAACTAAAAAAACTAAAAAAAGGCAAAAACTACAAAAAAAACTAAAAACTAATAAAAAAAATAAAAAAGCTAAAAAACTAAAAAAACTAAAAAAACTAAAAAAAGGTAAAAAACTAAAAAAACTAAAAACTAAAAAAAACTAAAAAAAAAGGAAAAAACTGAAAAATAAGCTAAAATAAAGGTAAAAACCAATAAAAAACTAAAAAAAAAACTGAAAAAACTAAAAAAAGGCAAAAACTACAAAAAAAAAACTAAAAACTAATAAAAAAAGTAAAAAAGCTAAAAAACTAAAAAAACTAAAAAAACTAAAAAAAGGTAAAAAACTAAAAAAAATAAAAATAAACTAAAAAAAACTAAAAAAAAAGGAAAAAACTGAAAAATAAGCTAAAATAAAGGTAAAAACCAATAAAAAACTAAAAAAAAAACTGAAAAAACTAAAAAAAGGCAAAAACTACAAAAAAACTAAAAACTAATAAAAAAAAGTAAAAAAGCTAAAAAACTAAAAAAACTAAAAAAACTAAAAAACTAAAAAAAGGTAAAAAACTAAAAAAAATAAAAAATAAAAAAAACTAAAAAAAAGGAAAAAACTGAAAAATAAGCTAACATAAAGGTAAAAACCAATAAAAAACTAAAAAGAAAAAAAGGAAAAAACTAAAAAAAATTTTCATCTAAAAAACTAAAAAAAACTAAAAAAGGTAAAAACTAAAAGAACTAAAAAAGAAAAAAATAAATGACGACACTCAAAGAGAAAGCGACCAGGACAAAAGGAATGTTCGATTAGCAATCAACAAAGCACCGGGACACAGGGAGTATAAATGACGACCAGGACATAAGTAAAAAAAAAATTAACAAAACTAAAAAGAAGGTAAAAACTACAAAAAAACTAAAAAGAAAAAAAAAATAAAAACTAATAGAAAAACTAAAAAATCTAAAAATCTAAATAAACTAAAAAAGAAAAAAAAAGGAAAAAAATAAAGGAGAAAAACAAAACTAAAAAACGAATGTATATACAGACCGGTACACCGGGATACAAATGACGACCGGGACACAGGGAATATAAATGACGACCGGGACACAGGGACACAACTACAACGGGGACACCGGGGGAAACAGGGGGATATAAATGACGACCGGGACAAAAAAACTAAAAAGAAAAAAAAACTAAAAACTAATAAAAAAACTAAAAAATCTAAAAATCTAAATAAGCTAAAAAAGAAAAAAAAAGAAAAAAAATAAAGGAGAAAAACAAAACTAAAAAACGAATGTATATACAGACCGGGACACCGGGATACAAATGACGACCGGGACACAGGGAATATAAATGACGACCGGGACACAGGGACACAACTACAACGGGGACACCGGGGGAAACAGGGGGATGTAAATGACGACCGGGACACCGGGACAGGGAATGGTCGATTAGCAATCACCATCAACAAAGCTCAAGGGCAATCATTAGAATCATGAGGTATAGATCTGAATACAGATTGTTTTCCCATGGACCATTATATGTTGCATGTTCAAGAGTCGGTAAACCTGACAATCTATTTATATGCAAAGACAATGGGACAGCAAAGAATGTTGTATATTCGCAAGTTTTACGTAGTTAAAACCATATATATATATATATATATATATATATATATATATATATATATATATATATATATATATATATATATCTATCTATATTCACAGGTGGGACATAGGGACACAACTACAATGGCGCGTAACTATTATGGCGCGTAACGACTTACGCGCGCGGGGGGGCTTGGGGGGGCGCGAAGCGCCCCCACCAACTAGGTGTTGGGGTGGCGCGAAGCGCCACCCCAACAGCTAGTATATATCTATCTATATAAAAATAAGTTGTCTGTCTGTGGATGTGTGGATGGATGTGTGGATGGATGTGTCAGGTGACGTCACCTGAAAAAACTGGATTAGGTGACGTCAAAACTGAAAAAACTAAAAAAAGGCAAAAACTACAAAAAAAACTAAAAACTAATAAAAAAAATAAAAAAGCTAAAAAACTAAAAAAACTATAAAGGTAAAAACCAATAAAAAACTAAAAAAAAAACTGAAAAAACTAAAAAAAGGCAAAAACTACAAAAAAAAAACTAAAAACTAATAAAAAAAGTAAAAAAGCTAAAAAACTAAAAAAACTAAAAAAACTAAAAAAAGGTAAAAAACTAAAAAAAATAAAAAATAAAAAAAAACTAAAAAAAAGGAAAAAACTGAAAAATAAGCTAAAATAAAGGTAAAAACCAATAAAAAACTAAAAAAAAAAGGAAAAAACTAATAAATGACGACACTCAAAGAGAAAGCGACCAGGACAAAAAACTAAAAAAAAAGGCAAAAACTACAAAAAAACTAAAAACTAATAAAAAAAATAAAAAAGCTAAAAAACTAAAAAAACTAAAAAAAGGTAAAAAACTAAAAAAACTAAAAACTAAAAAAAAACTAAAAAAGGTAAAAACTAAAAGAACTAAAAAAGAAAAAAATAAATGACGACACTCAAAGAGAAAGCGACCAGGACAAAAGGAATGTTCGATTAGCAATCAACAAAGCACCGGGACACAGGGAGTATAAATGACGACCAGGACACAAGTAAAAAAAAAAATTAACAAAACTAAAAAGAAGGTAAAAACTACAAAAAAACTAAAAAGAAAAAAAAAACTAAAAACTAATAAAAAAACTAAAAAATCTAAAAATCTAAATAAACTAAAAAAGAAAAAAAAAGGAAAAAAATAAAGGAGAAAAACAAAACTAAAAAACGAATGTATATACAGACCGGTACACCGGGATACAAATGACGACCGGGACACAGGGAATATAAATAACGACCGGGACACAGGGACACAACTACAACGGGGACACCGGGGGAAACAGGGGGATATAAATGACGACCGGGACAAAAAAACTAAAAAGAAATAAAAACTAAAAACTAATAAAAAAAACTAAAAAATCTAAAAATCTAAATAAGCTAAAAAAGAAAAAAAAAGGAAAAAAATAAAGGAGAAAAACAAAACTAAAAAACGAATGTATATACAGACCGGGACACCGGGATACAAATGATGACCGGGACCCGGGACACAGGGAATATAAATGACGACCGGGACACAGGGACACAACTACAACGGGGACACCGGGGGAAACAGGGGATAACCTGACAATCTATTTATATGCAAAGACAATGGGACAGCAAAGAATGTTGTATATTCGCAAGTTTTACGTAGTTAAAACCATATATATATATATATATCTATATTCACAGGTGGGACATAGGGACACAACTACAATTATTATGGCGCGTAACGACTTACGCGCGCGGGGGGCTTGGGGGGGGCGCGAAGCGCCCCCACCATCTAGGTGTTGGGGTGGCGCGAAGCGCCACCCCAACAGCTAGTATATATATATATATATATATATATATATATATATATATATATATATATATATATATATATATATTATATATATATATATATATTTAACTACGTAAAACTTGCGAATGTACAACATTCTTGGCTGTCCCATTGTCTGTGCATATAAATAGATTGTCAGGTTTACCGTCTCTTGAACATGCAACATATAATTGTCCATGGGAAAAACAATCTGAGTTCAGATCTATACCTCATTATTCTTATGATTGCCCTTAAGCTTTGTTGATGGTGATTGCTAATCGAAAATTCCCTGTGTCCCTTCATTTATATATCCCCCTGTACCTCCCGGCGTCCCCGTTGTTGTTGTTTCCCTTTGTCCCGGTCGTCATTTGTGTCCCGGTGTCCCAGTCTGTAATTTCTCTTTGAGTGTCGCGGTCGTCATTATATTCCCTGTGTCGCGGTGTCCCGGTCGTAATTTTGTCTCGGTCGTCATTTGTTGTTCCGGTGTCCCGGTCTGTAACTTCTCTTTGAGCGTCCTGGTTGTCATTTATATTCCCTGTGTCCCGGTCGTCATTTGTGTCCCGGTGCTTTGTTGATGGTGATTGCTAATCGAAAATTCCTTGTGTCCCGGCCGCTTTCTCTTTGAGTGTCCCGGTCGTCATTTATATTCCCTATGTCTCGGTCGTCATTTGTGTCCCGATGTCCCGGTGTGTAATTTCGTCAATCAACAAACATGACGTCAGTCAACACACAAACATGACGTCACCTGACAGACACATCCACAGACAACTTATTTTTATGTATATATTGATATATGTTTTTAACTACGTAAAATTTGCGAATATACAAATTCTTCGCTGTCCCATTGTCTGTGCATATAAATAGATTGTCAGGTTACCGACTCATGCAACATATAGTTGTCCATGGGAAAAAAATCCGTATTCAGGTCTATACCTCATTATTCTAATGACTGCCCTTGAGCTTTGTTGATTTTCAAGTTTTTTACATTCTAGTTGTTTTCTTTTATATATATAGAAGATATAATCTGGTGTAACAGAAAAAGTGTAACAGACATAACCCACAGACAACTTATTTTTATATATATAGATAAGCGTTGCGATTAAAAGATAATATTTAGTGCAAATCCTACA